>NC_056739.1:1246552529-1246647529 GCF_019279795.1 Protopterus annectens
GACTAAATATGGGAAAAAGACTGATTCAAACATAACAATGGGATTGGTCATTATCTCCAATGCAGCACTGTATTTTTGCTGTAAAATTGCCTAACGCCGTCAGATAATATCTTGTAATTTTTAATGAAAATAACACTTTACTAAAACATTTAAAATATGGTGATGCTTTACCAACAGCAGGATGTATCTATACTTTGCAAACCAATGAAAGGTCAATAGAGTTTTGAGCTGGAGAATAGTAGTGATATTTTAAAATAAAGTCTAAGAAAATGTGAAAACTCTAGCCCTGATGACACTGTCGTGATTTTGTTTTTTTTTTTGCAAAACTTATATATGTTTTGTGTTGTTGCTGACAACTGTAATGATTAGGGAACATAATGATCTGCTTTTAAGATGGTGTCAACTGGTAACCTAGCCAAATGTCTGTTTTCACGCACTAGTACATTTTTAGTAGTCGATTTTATTAGTAGATCACAATATTCAAATTACCATTTTCACTGCTGCTTCCTGCTATTTTAGATTTTACTACTTATTCTGAATACAGATATACTAGATATGTTAGCAATACAGCATCATCAAAAAAAAAAAACAAGTAATCTCCGTGGTATCCCTGGTCTCAAAACAACCCACTAAACAAGTGTAGTGGGTGGATTGTCGACTGGAAACAGACTGCCTGCCTTGCTTGGATTACTTTTGAATACTTAGTAATTCTGTACAGTTATATATCTTTTTATTTATTTATTTTTTTACTTAAGACGAGTTTAAGTTCGTTACTTCTACTACCTTTGTCTGATCTGATTAATATACAATGATTAACTAGAGATATATGGACTGAAAATCTTCCACACAGAGAAGCTTCAATACAGCATCATCAAAACTGACCGCATGCCTTGATTTATTCTTCAGTACACTGTCAGTCTGAAAGCTAGTGGCTACCCAGGAGCTACTCCATTCATAATCTTATCCGGCGGAAACCTAAGAATGTAATGTAGCTCATTTAAACTGCTATAACCTAAAAACAAATAAAATAAAAAGAAAGGTAAATAGATACAGTAAATGGAATGCATGAGGGTCTGGTTTTGTTTGTGTGAAATATCTTGTAGTGTGAGATTAGGGAACTCATTTTACAGTGTACAGATTTACTTCATCATGAAGCTTGTTCCTTAAATCTAGAATAAAATATAGTTCATTCATAGCACATAACACTCCATGTATTCTAAATATGCATTCATCTTAAATAATTTTACTTCGTTAGACATGGAGGAAATACTCTGACTAAATGAATGTACTTTTTCAGTAGTAACAGCATTTACACATCTCGTTAATGATCTGTGAACAGAAACATTATCACTGCTGTTTTAAGTGACAGATGAATATTCCTAGTTGCATCGATACAAATGTTTATTTTTGCCTTCTGATGTTATCTAGTTGGTGGTATATGTTTGCTAAGTATGCCTTAAAAGGGCTCTGTTGACTGTTAGCAGTCAAAATCTGAAACAGTTCTACTGCAATCACTATCATAACACGGGTTTAAAAATGAGCAGGACAGTCCCCATTAGTAACAGAGACTCTTGGCCTCATCAGTCATTATATTTGGTAGGGCTATGGATTGAGTAAAGTGCCATGCTTATACCATTGTTAAGTTTTCAACAAACAGTCTGTGCTCTGCAAAAGGAATGTTCCTTCACCTTTTTCCTGATGTCAGCATATTCTTTCATTTTGTCATTCTCTTTGACATTTTTTCCTGACTTTTTTATCTGCTATCTCTCTGAATTTAATCACAGAATGTATCTTGTTTCTACAAGTCTACTTTACCAGCAGGTTTGCTAATATGGTTTAAACAGGACATTGTTGCCAGTGGATCCGTTTAGCTTTAACAGTCTATACTGCTTTGCTGACTTCTACAAACAATATTCTACTGGTCACTGTCTTGCAGCCAAAGTTGAGACACTTTTCTTTTGGTAATAAATATACTTAGCCTACCAGAAGGCATTTGGTTGCATTTTTAAACTTTAAGAACATTATGATGTAAGATCTTTTTTATGGGTTGCTGGGTTTCTGTAATCTATTAGCCATAAAATAATAATCCAAAATTCTTAATATTATTGCCCCACTCCAAGTGAGCCCCCAAGCTAAAGCAGTCCTAAAACACTTAGATAATGTCTACATTGCATCTTCTGCAGCCCTTCTGGCATACTGTAGGGATGGTTCATAATTTTATAGGTAAGTAATAGCCTAGTTGCCCTTGTGGTCACTGTAAGCTTAGCCAATTTCCCTTTCAAAGCTGAGAACCAAACCGTGTACCTTGTGTCTGTGGGGTAAACACTTAACCTTTTATACCAACCCCAACCTCACTAGTCTTTGTCTTGCAGCCAAAATCAAGACACTTTTTCTTTTGCTATTAAATATGTGTAGCTTTCCAGAAGACAATGTACTTAAAACACAGGTCAATACTTCTGATATATAAATAATTGCATACCTGTCATCTTTCTAGAATGTTTTCAAACCTGGCAATCTGCCCATTATACCACATTCATCCTTTGCCATTTGATCATCAGTGACAGGAGTGTCTCATACTTCATTGTGGCTTCACCAGCTTAAAAAAATATTCTTTGGAGGGTTTACTCGGGAGATGAGTATGTTAAAAATTTGGAAAAATAAAGTCCAAAATGCCATTTCACTGAAAACACAGTTTTTGAATCAGGATTCAAACATTAATGTCACCCCATTATGTTTGCTGGAAGTGGCAATCACCATACTATACTGATGGACCTAATTTCCTGATTCTGAGGTAAGGGTACACCAAGACACACCGCAGAGACATCATTCAGTGTACTGGGGGTACTTTAATGTACAACAACAGAATAAGTCATACTGAGCAAGCACTTTCTTAAGACATACAAAAACATCTTTTGTGGGTCCTCGGTCACATGTCCCCAGTCCCAGGGTACAAGTGTCAGTGTGTGTGCACAGATTCCACTAGAGTTAATGATCCTGGCTCTCCAAAGAACTAACTTGGGGAAGTGGGCATTCCTATGATGATTCTCCAATTCTAAAGGATATCAGTATCACCTCACCTTCTTTCAAATGGCACAGCTTTACCAGTCTGTTCCAAGCTCAGCAGCTGCGCAAGGCAGCCAAAGACAATATCTGTTTTTATTAACAAACTGCTGCAAAAGTGCAATTGTACAGAAATGCCAAAATGAAATGCATTCAGTAGTAGATAAAAAAGGACAGGAGATCTCAGAAAACAGACACCATTTTTACTCATAAGGAAATGCAAAAATCAAGAGGGCTTAGCGTCTAAAGACATACTATGAACTCTGAAAGAATGAGAAGTGCGTTGTTACAGAAGGAGGTATGAAACTCTGAAGCAGATTTATTATACAAAACACAGCAAAACAGTAAAGGTATTCAAATATGCTAAGACAAACAAAGCAGGATATGGGGAGAAAGAAAAGTAAAATGCAAAAAAATGACAAAATTGGTACACATACTGCTGTAGGAATAGAAGCTACTTCCAAAACCATTAAATTATGGTTTTATCATGCTCCAGTGAAGGTGCAGTGTTACAGAAATGCTTCTGAAAACCCAGTTATGAAATCAGATGTAGCAGCATTTTATAAAGGCATAGAAGGTAAAGGCATAGTTAAAAATATCCCATGGCTTAAAAGACTTACTGATCTGACAAAGGAGGAAAGGTAAAATGCTAGCAGATAAGCAGCCTGTTATCAGCATAAATATTGCATTAAACTGAAACATGTCTCCAGATGGGTCATTGGGTGGGTTTCAGAGAGTCTCCAAACCGCAGAAATCACAGAAATATATGATCTTTGAACTTATATGTATATTAGTAATGTGGGAGCACATTGGAAATAAGGAAAACTATTTGGCATTTTCTTCAACCTATACATTACTTTAAATGCCTGAAGAAGCAGCTGAAAATCAGATGTGAGAATGCTTAGGATGTCTATTCTGTAGATGCTGATTGTCTAACATAACAGATATGAAGATTTAATATACAAGAAAGAGGTGATGTTTTAGAGATATAAGACTAGTGGTAAAGTAGACTGGCAGCATATGTTTTTTGAATCCATAATTATCAAAATGTTTTGGGATGAAATTAATATTTTCTTGCAATCTTTATTTAATGATAAATTTCATCTAATCAAGTCACTAATTCTGTTTAACACACCGATACCTGAATGTATTAAAAAAGGTAAATTACCCACTTCTTTGGAGCCTTCTATCAATTACAAGAAAAGTGATTACAACAAATTGAAAAAATGAGCATGCTCCAGCAATTAAAGAATTTATCAATATGGCAATCAATGTTTGTCACTATGAACTTCTAATGATCAAAATGAGAACAACCAGAAGTACCATATCTTATAACATTTGGACAAAATTTAATAAACTCCTGAATAAACAGATGTCAACATGTTAGTTTAATTCTTCTTTTTTTCTAATTGATTTTTAATACTATTTAGATTATCAGAGACTTAGTAGACACCTTTGTAAACAGTTGTTGGGTTATGCTTTACTTTGATTGTTTAAAAGTTTAAATGCTCCTATTTCTGTATATATTTTATTGTTAAAATTTGTTAATATTTTTTAAAAACTAATACAAAATATTTGAGAAAAATATAATTGATATATAAAAATGAGTCTGCAAAAATATAAAGAGTTGTAAACAGAAATATAGTATACATATTTACAGGCACAAAAACAGAGACGGCCTAAACTAGGTCCAAACTGCTGTACCTACTGTTTTATATGTGCTGTGAAATGGATAATTAATTGCCTTTTGAAAGTCACACACACAAAAAGCATAGGTATTAGAATGAGAATACATGCAATTTTTTTCCATAGGTCACTTTCACACATTTTACAGTCACTTTGTGATATCCTCATCTTGTTTTTTCACCTTGAAGTAGGAAAACAGTGGCAAAAGAATCTGTCTGACTAATTATGTTATGTATGGTCTCAAGAGGACATGAACATGTTGACAAGAGTGCATTTTGAGTAATATGTCTGGGTCGGTAAGTCTTGCAGTTAAATGCCTGTCTGCATGATTGATGGATTCTCCTGACCTAATAATGACTGTAAGAATTTAAAATAAGTCACAGTACATAGACAGCTTCTTGCAGATCTATTAAAGTAACATTTTCTGACTGCAGGAATAAGAACATTGGAAGCAGTAATGACAATGCCCACTGTCATAAGTTACTGGTGGAATCGTTTTCAGCCAAACGCAAAGAATAAATGTCATCATCGTGGACAGTGGCTGTTAACCTGGTTAGCCCAGGAAGAGAGTCCAGCTGCAGTGGGGAGGGGGGATACATTGAAAAGTTAAGTATCATAAAAAAGAAATATTAGTTTCAAGTAGACATGTGCTGGACTTGAATGATAATTTCCCAGAAGAGTCTCTTGAGTTAACGTGCGCAAGAAGCTGTTTGTTACATGGACAGCAAGCTGAAGAGATAATCACTACAGTTTGCTCAATAGTCCTGACCAATATGGGAGCAATACTGCCCTCTGGTGGGCAACATTTAAGTATTTAAAATATGTTCACTTCGCCCCATCAGGGAGCAACAGGGACATATCACATATGCATTTACCATTCACCTGTTAAGTGGAGTTGAATATTAATAAAACTGATTTTATTTGGCTAATACAAAACTTTGAATGTTACCTATTCAGTTATTTACTTTGCTGTTGCCTTTCTAGCTTTTGCACTGTTTACAGAAAACATTCAGCAAAGCTTTGGAAATCAATGTCTGACAACTTTTTCAATGTAAACACTATAACTACCGATGAAGGTGATTGTGTGTCTTTTTAATTTGTTCAGATGTGCCGCTAACCCAAGGCTATGTGGCCAGGTCAATGTTGATTGTATCTAACCTATAAGAAGAGAAAATCTTTGAATTTTAAACAATGCTTGGCCCTGCAGCATTTTATCTGATACATCAATTTCTAATGTCCAATCTGTACTTCTTAAGGAATACTTTACAAACACTGGAGCAAATATTCATAAATGGTTCAAAGTTCAAAAGTAGAAAGAAAGAAAGAAAGAAATGCAGAACGGATAAATGTATGGTTTGCAATGAGCAGCAATTCAGGTTTTACATAACAATAGTAGCTCACCAATACGGAGAATAGCAAGCAAAGTACAAGGTGTCAGAGCAGAGTCAGAAAATATCAGCAGGTCAATAATAACAAAGTAAAAATCCTACAAGGACAGAAAAGCACAATACATAATGAGTGCAGACATCCAACAAAAGTGTAATGCAGGCAATGCAAACATTTTGACGTCTACTAACCAGTAAAGTTGTAGTGTATTAACAAGCGAAAGGGAATGAAAATGTCTTGTCATTATGGTTGTGTTGCCACAGTTTTTCATACAGCATTTCTGAAAAAGAACATTTTCTAATAGAGCAGTTTTGATTTTTCTTTCTGTGTTGTAACTAAGATGAAATAAAAAAATTCATTATTTTTGGTGTTCCAAGACAGAGTATACCTATTTGTCACTGAACAGCAGTTAGGTAGCAAATGACTGTTTCTGTCCGACTTGTGATGTGACAAAGACAAGCTAAGAAGAAAGTAAAAGGCAGAAAGGTGGCCAAAAGGATCGAAACGGCAAAAAATAACACTGGTGAAGAGTCCTGAGTGGTTTGAAAGCTTTGCTGTTTTCTAATAAACATATTCTAATGGTTGGACTAGTGGTTTATTACTTTTGACAAAGACAAGCTAACTATACACCATGCTAGAATGTTTACTATACTAATTTGGCAAGAAGCAGGTTTGTATACAGAACCTATTTTTGATATAGAATATTTTCTAATAGAGCAATGTAATATTTTTGCTTTCTGTGTAGTAAGGCAAATTTTTTTTGGGTGGGGGCAGTAAAACTACTACAGTTATACACATGCTTGTAGCTCACAAAATGCTTGCTTGCTTGCAGTCGCTTGCAATAACTGGTAAATGCTTTAACTCCCACAAGCCTGATCTTACATAATTACCTAGCCTTCCCACCACCTGCCCTTAGTAAACTGCATAGCTCTACCAGAGTACTAACTCATACCCTAAAACTCCCACCTGATCCTTAACCCAACCTGAATTCTCACGGAGTAATCCTAACCACAAATTGCCCTTCCTAATCCCTAAATCTAAAGTTCCAGATTGTTCTCTAAACCTTAAAATCTATTTCCAATTCTAAATCTTCTTCCCAATTGCTCCTTAAATCTAAACTCTCCTGTAGCTTCCTAACCCTAAAACTCCCCTCCTACTCCCTAAACCTAAAACTCCCCTCCCACTCTCTCACCCTAAAACTCCCCTCTCTCTCCCTAAATATAAACTCCTTCCACTCTCTCACCCTAAAACTCCCCTCCTACTCCCTAAACCTAAAACTCCCCTCCCACTCTCTCACCCTAAAACTCCCCTCTCTCTCCCTAAATATAAAACTCCCCTCCCACTCTCTCACCCTAAAACTCCCCTCCTACTCCCTAAACCTAAAACTCCCCTCCCACTCTCTCACCCTAAAACTCCCCTCTCTCTCCCTAAATATAAAACTCTCCTCCCACTCCCTCACCCTAAAACTCCCCTGCCACTCTCGCACCCTAAAACTCCCATCCCAATGCCTAAACCTAAATCCCCCTTATGATCACTGTCTAAAGACTTAAATTACACTCCCAGCTCCTCCTGCTCTCTCCCCATGGCTGCATCACGTACCTTTCATAAACTCTTACTGTGCTCAGTCAAGGTGAGGGAGCTGTGCTGAGAGACTGGAGCTGATGCAGTCTGCCAGAACTCATTATTTGAGTTCACCAAAAGTAGCAGCCAATGCAAGCTACATAATGTTGACTTCCTTGGCTGTGAAATGATAGTCCTGGAGCAGCTCGGACTCAGGTGCTTATAGCAGACCCTATAAGATTCAATAATAAAATATAAAATATAAAGTAAGGCTAAACTGCATCCTGCTAGTCTCTGCACCTGGGTCTATATTACATGATCGAATGGTCAAATATTCAAACACGTAATAGTCGACCCATAATAATCAAACCTCCACAATGTTGAATGGAAAATAAAAAAGAAAAACCCACCCAAACAAACCATTTAAATCCTCTATGCAGGGGGGGCGAGCACCCCTGCACCCCCCACACCTCCAGCTACTTAAATATACCAACTCCGAGATCACACTACAGTGCAGACAATGGAAAACTTCCATTTCCATACTGTACAGAGATCTCCATTATTACATGTTCAAATATTTGACCATTTGATCACATAATATAGACCCTCTGCACCTATTACTGCACAATATCTTTCTCTCTCTCTCTCTCTCTATATATATATATATATATATATATATATATATATATATATATATACAGTTAAATATACAGTAAACCAGTGTTGATCAAGGCCAGTCATAAACTACTGCAAAATATATCTCCAGGAAATTAATACACAAAGTACTGACTACACTGAAAGAATGTTGCTGAATTTGTAAATGTACGAGTTAATGCTTAAGATAAGTGAGGCAAGCAAATATGAACCGCTGAACTACTGAGTAAAGCCTTAAAAAGCAAAATAAAGACCTTTTGAGGAAGCTTTAGAAGTTTTGTTTTTCTCCAGCTACCACTTTCAGAAAAGAAACTGCTTGAGCTCAAGGATATCTTAAACAGGATAAAGAAATGCAACTACTCAAGAAAGTTATGATGAAAGACTGGCTGGATCAATTTTCATCAATTGCTACAGGATGTATGTCTAAACAGAATGATAATATTAGTTGCATTCAAGGTCTCATGGTCAGGTCTGATAAAGTAATAATACCTAAGCAAACGATAACCGCGGTGGTACAGCGGTAGAGTTGTTGCCTCACAGAAAGAGGTTCTTCCATTCAATTCTCAGCTGGAGTGCCTTCTGTGTGGAGTCTGCATGTCCTCCCCGTGGTCGAGTGGCATTCAAAAGACATGCATAGAATGGGTGTGCCTTTGTTGAATGTTGGGCGTTGAGCTGGCACCTTGGCACCCGTAAAAAATCTACTGCCAATCATTAGCGGACCAGAGTTCTGCTGTGGCGACCCCTAACCGGAAAAAGCTGAAAGAAGAAGAACAACAAACTAAGCAAATGATAAAAGCCATTCTGAAGAAAATCAATGAATCTCATTTAAGTATTGAGAGGTGGAACAAGCTTGCTTGATATGCTGCCTACTGGTTAAAAATGTCAAACTAGATAGAAAAAATGTGGAAAGGTGTCAAATCTGCATTAAATTCCATAATCAAAATCCTAATAATAATAATCATGTTTGTTAACCTGGTAGGACCACATGACAATATAGTCCTGTGGTTCTACCATCCCTCAACCTCCCCCCCACCTTACATATCTGAACAGCAGGTCCTCAAAGCCCTGTCCAAGGCAAAGAACATGGCCTCTATGGGACCATATGACATCCTAAGCTGTCTTCTTATCAGACTAAAACATGAGCTAGCATGACCACTAAGTACCCTTTTCAATCATAGCCTAACCACAGGGTTTGTTCCTGTAGAATGGAGAACAGCTACAGTTATTACTCTCTACAAAGGAGGCCTAGCAAGAGACCCAGAGAATTACAGACCCATAAGCCTGACCAGCCTCATCTGTAAGGCTATGGAATGTATTATTATGGACCTCATAAATAAAGACATAGGTGACCTCCAAACCCTAGATCTTACCCAATTCTGCTTCGTTAAGGACCTATTAAATACGGTGGATTTCTTTGAAAGTGTGACCAAAGCCATTGTTAAGGGCAAATCTGTGCACACAGCGTACCTCAACTTGGCAAAGGCTTTCAACACAGTCCCACATTCAAGTATTACCGATAAACTTAGCAAACCAAATGTAAACCCCTTCTTTGTAAGATGGGTTGCCAAATGGCTCACAAACTGGACACACACCATTAAAGTGGGTGACTCCACATCAACCAGCAGACCTGTTAGCAGCGGGGTGCAACAGGGGTCAGCGCTGAGCCCCCCTACTGTTTGGTATATAATTCTCAGTAGTTTAGGTCAAAACTAACAGGTTGTGGCTGACTGAGTTTGCAGACTTCTGCAAACTAGGTGCAATCATTGAATCCCCAAATGATGTCCGTATACTCTAGGGTGGTCTCTCACACAGACCAACAACTGCTGTATTAGTCATGGTCTTAAAGTGAATGCAAAGAAATGCATCATCATACCCTTTGGCACAAACAATGTACCTTCACACTATCAAATCAATAACAATACCCCAAGTCACCATAAAATGGTAAGGGACCTGGGATCATGGGTTGACTGTGACCTTAACTTTGACCCCCATGTGTCTACTGTTGTAACAAAAGCTTTCCACATAGCTCACTTGATTAGTAAAGGGATTGCCTCAAGTGCAAAAGAAGTTATAACCCCCCCCCATACTTGGCACTTATCTGGTCCATAACTGAGTATAACACTCCATTTGGTATGTACCATACTAAGCATCTACAGCAATTAGATAGATCTCAGAGGTTTCTAACAAAAATAATCAAGGGTCTCCAGCATGTGCCTTACATAGACTGATTAAAACCCTGTTACTATACTCTGTATCATACAGACTTCTTAGGAGAGACTTATGCCTGGCCTACACAGCAACCCAAGAACCAAACCTAATGAGCTTACTGCATATCCATAAATCAAGTGGGTCTAGGGCTACCCATTCCAGGGACTGAAATATGGCCTGCGACTTAACTAAGATATGCGGGAGGGACAGATTTACCTCCTAGCGACTGCCACTTCTTTGGAACAGGTTACCAATTCATGTGAAACAGAGCACCTCTATGACACTGTTCAAGTGGAACCTGGATGAGTGGACAGGGCACCATAAATTCTTACTGGGGATAGAACCCACAACCCTCCTGGACATGGGCAGTCATCACTAAATGCAATCTTGGGTATTGACTAGTACATCTAAAGCATTACATTGGATTGAAATGGCTAGGCTTAAAATTACCTCCGCATTGATAGCCTAGTAATCTTCTATGATCCTATGATTTTGCAGGGGTAACCTATGGGCAATATCTGGTTGAGTGATTTTGCTCAAGATCCCGCATAAGGCAACTGAGGGCTGATGGAATCAAACCCTGTACCACAGGAACAAAAGCTCACAACCTTAATCTCTATAGCAACTGCCAGACAAAGAAGATATGCTGTTATATTGAATTTCCATACTGGGTTGGAGGTTGGTGTAATGGTTATGGTGTTTACCTTACTTACACAAGGTGCAGGGAAATTTGCTAGGCCTAAAATGGCCCACAATGGCAGCTAGCCTAGTACTTACCTAGTACTTGCTTATGGACCTGTGAGGCTGGAGCTAATTAGTTTCACTTTAGAGATAACCATTATGCAATCTGTGTTCACCATTACTCTTATATTTACAGAGGTTGTTAAATCAAAGGATACAAAAAGGGCAGTTATGACTGGTGTACTGAGTATTTTTGTTAGACACGGATCCAAAAACTCGAATTTCACTTTACTAGTCACAATTTCCCTAACATTTAAAAAAACACCTAGGAATTCAACCATAAGCACAAGCAGATGAAGCTTGTTCCAGCAATGGTCGAGTTGACAGAGTGATACAAGTGGCCACAGATCTTATGAAGAAGTACACCAGTACTGGCTGTTCCAGCAATGGTCAAGTAGACAGAGTGATACAAATGGCCACAGATCTTATGAAGAAGTACACCAGTACTGGCAAATTGGATTGCTGTTCGTCTATGCTGGACACAGAACTGCTTCATAGAACATGGCTTCCACCAGCGGAACCATTCCTGATTGGAAGGCTTACAAGTGCGTTACCCACTGCTTATTCTCTGCTGACAGCAAAATACAGAAGTAAAGTGATTCAGCTGCTTAAGAGAAGTTAGCAAAGGCAGAGTTATTACTATGATGGAAATATTAAAAGTCTTCCTAATTTTTAGGAATGGGATGAGATGAGAGTTCAAGTTCTGAAGAAACAACTAAGAGTTAAATGAAACGCAGTTATCAAAATGTCTAACTATGAGTGCAAGGAACTAAGTCCATGGCTGGATAAGACTAATTAAACACACCATCCCTTCAGTAGTAAAAAAAAAATGCTGAAGTTAACATTAAGTTCAGAAATGAAGCCGCATATCAGTTAGAAACTTCATTTAAACTCAAAAAGTCTAGTTAAAAGAAATGCTAAAAGCATCTACAACAACAGCCAGCCACATCTCAAACAAGTGAACAGTGTTAAAAGTTAAGATGTCTGAAGATCTAGCATAAAGATGTCACGATATGGGAAATAATCTGGTGCAGTGACTGTACATACATGCAAAGTGTCCGGCTCATAACAAGAAGCAGAGACTAAAAGTAAATAATAAAGTCTGAAAGTCTGAATTTCATTATATTAGCATAATAGCTATGACATTCTAGTCCAAAGTTGAGTAGAGTTTTGAATCATTCTAAAATAATGCTACTGCCTCATTATTTATAATATTGTAGCTATTGTTTAGAGAATGGAAGAGTAGTATATAATGGCATACAGCTTTATGAAAGGGGGGTTGGTAGCAATGGGGTATGTTCTCAGTATTCTTATAGTAGTTGAAGTAAAGATTCGGAAGAGCCAGCATTAAACCTGTGGCATGCTTCCCTTCCCTTCTGCTATACCTCCAGAAAGTCTTTTGTGGGTTTTTGCCTGTTCTGCTAGTGTTTGGATTCAGCCTGCATTAACTTTTATTTCTTCAGAAGCAGCTGCTTCTGCTAAAGGATTCAACACACCTGCTCCTAGGCAGTGCATTCCTGCTGATCAGTTTGAATAGGTAAGGCTAAGATGGTATTTGTTTAATAATTTTGCATTGGGTCTATCTTATTTCCTCAAAAAATGTTGCCATCAAATCCATTTTCATCAACACAACTACATCAAATGCTGCATTCAGTGAATACTTACTACATCAGATTTTTTCCTTGGGAAAGTAACTAGGTCGTCAGCATTGTGAATTAGCCCTTTTCCCCACTGTAGTGTGATCTTAAAGTTGGTATCTATAAATAGGGGGGTGTGTGGGCAAGGTCCCCACCTTTGTGAGTGTAAAATGATGTAGTTTGTATTACAGTTGCTCTGGTGGCCAAGTAGATTCTTTCCCTAGGAAAGAAGTTTAATGATTATAATGTTCACTGAATGGCTGTCCGATGGGTAGTGATCGATGAACAGCCGTTTGATGGAGACATCTTTCGAGGAAATTATATAGACCCTTTTGCATTAACAGTTACTGTGTGGGTTAGTCTTTGTAATTTAAAAGGAATGTTAATGGTACATTGGGATTGCTGTGTGAAAACTTTACCATTTTCATACAGCAATGTCATTTCAGAAGAATGTGCATGCTGGGCTGCAGTCATCCTGAAAGATTATGCTTAGTGTTGCAGTTTTAGAAGTTTGCTGCTACTTGTGCTATGAATATAGCTGGACTGAAGAAATGTAGCTAACCTTGTCCACATGGTGAGGACCTTTGTTCATGAAAGTCTGCCTTTTGCTGTCCTCAGTGCCTGCTGAACATCAACCTTTTCCCTTTTAGCCATGAGTTATTTTATACCCTAATTTTGTCTTTAGTGATTAACACCCATTGTCATAGACAGACATCTGCTACTCCTTTTCCCCATGACTGTGGTCATTTCTGTATATTCCTCATGAAGGCCACAATGGCCTAAACTCTTCATGCCTTGCAGGTTCTCTTTCTAGAAGGCTGCAATATCACTGGTGGTGGTGCACTAGTTTGCTCCCCTCAGAGCAGGCGAGCCAGCATTAGGTTATCAGTCCTATCCCCCAGGATCACTTATTGTTACTGAGCCACGTGGGACACAGTCAAGGCAATCTGCACCTCAGAGCAGGCGAGCCAGCATTAGGTTATCAGTCCTGTCCCCCAGGATCACTTATTGTTACGGAGCCACGTGGGACACAGTCAAGGCACTCTGCACCTCAGAGCAGGCGAGCCAGCATTAGGTTATCAGTCCTATCCACCAGGATCACTTATTGTTACTGAGCCACGTGGGACACAGTCAAGGCACTCTGCACCTCAGAGCAGGCGAGCCAGCATTAGGTTATCAGTCCTATCCTCCAGGATCACTTATTGTTACGGAGCCACGTAGGACACAGTCAAGGCACTCTGCACCTCAGAGCAGGCGAGCCAGCATTAGGTTATCAGTCCTATCCTCCAGGATCACTTATTGTTACTGAGCCACGTGGGACACAGTCAAGGCACTCTGCACCTCAGAGCAGGCGAGCCAGCATTAGGTTATCAGTCCTATCCTCCAGGATCACTTATTGTTACTGAGCCACGTGGGACACAGTCAAGGCACTCTGCACCTCAGAGCAGGCGAGCCAGCATTAGGTTATCAGTCCTATCCTCCAGGATCACTTATTGTTACGGAGCCACGTGGGACACAGTCAAGGCACTCTGCACCTCAGAGCAGGCGAGCCAGCATTAGGTTATCAGTCCTATCCTCCAGGATCACTTATTGTTACGGAGCCACGTGGGACACAGTCAAGGCACTCTGCACCATGAAGCTGCCTCGCAAAGCTTTCTGTTTGCAAAGATTGCATGGATTGTAAACAAAGGTAAGACGTTTTAGTAAGTAATATTTACTAAAACATTTAGTGAAGACTAAATGATATTTTACATTTACTTATCTCCTAATCATGGTATTCGCCATGGAAATGGTATTTTTTGTGTGTGCAGTTGATTACCATCGGAGCTTGATTTTTGCATAGATTAAAGAAGAATTAAAAGAAGTTTTAATCAAGCAACTGCTCTTTAAAACACCTTTAAAGTTCCAAGTTGGACTTTCCTGGTTAACAAATGTTAAATAAATTGATAGATAAAATATGCAATTATTTCAGCAACCCAGTATATACGTACATGTATACTATACAGTGGAAACCCTACTGTTTGGATGCTCAGCTAAAAAACTACCAGTGTCTTATAATGGAGGCCAGACATAGAGAAGATTGAGAAAGTGAGTTTTCCTCACCTTCTATCTCTGAAATATATATATATATATATATATATATATAAAATCTCTGTACATAGAGTTTGAGACTTGAGGGCTTGAACCGATATTAATGTGCATGGGGATGTTTGCCACAACCCATTTTTTGTGTGTGGTGTGTTCTGCAACCTTGGGAGAATTATTATTTTTTGGAAATTAATATTCATGAGCAAGTGCTGATATACAAGGCACAGTTATTCATAGTGGACTTAATATGTATAGCTATATATACTCATGAACATATATTCACACAAATAAGATTTAAGCTTAAGAAGGTTTTATTTATTTATTTTGGATGAGCCATTAAACTGCGGTCCCATCTGTATGAGTAGCTCATTTGGATGTAGAAGACCCAATAGCAACTATTATTTAACACAACATAAAAAATGATTTACCTGTTTGTAAAGTGTAGATATTTACAGGGACATACATACACATTTATATTTTTTGTTAATGTTTATCATTTTTCTTAGAACATCCTCATTGTAATTCTTCCATAACTGACCTCCACTCCTTCTACTTCAACCATATTCTGATTTTTTCCAATATATCTTCCAAAATCCATTTCCCATTAAAAACAATTTCATTCAGTCTTTCATTCCAAGTAACCCAGATTACATAAAATAAATTCTTATTGACTCTTCTTGCATATTCTTTCTTGCTTTTATAATATCCATATATAATCATATTCATATCTATACTGCTTGTGTCATTAATACTGTCAAAACATTTTCTTCACACATTTTCCAGAGATTCACCACTCCTTTACATTTCAAAAAAAAAAAAAAAAACACATGACCTGTTGTCTCCCTACAAAATAAACGCACTTTTTCAACTTTCTTTTTATAAGGCATATTCTCTTTTACTGGTAACTTAGTTATTACTAGTCTCCATAGGAAATCCTAACACTCCACTATCCTGGTACACCACTTTTTATTTAGTTTAATGGCTTTAATCATTCCTGGTAAATTTCCATGGATTTATATAATAATATTGTTTCATCACATTACTATGCCACATCCTTCTATCTTTCTCTATATCATCAGTTTTTATTTTCCATGTTAGTGGAGTTAATCCCTGTCTATTTTCAAGTGTTTCTTACTTACTTACATCTATGGATGGGAAACAGAAAATTTAACCCAAGACTGCCCCAGTGTTACTAATGGACAGAGGCAGCTCCTAAATATATCCCATACATGGGGTCCCCTCGAATTATCTATGGCATGATCCCACATATTCTCATTACGAATAATATATAATTAGCAACCATGGGATGGGTAAGGTCAATCTATAGTCAAATGGAATATGTTATTTTGAGTGCAAAAGGGGAAACTGGTTAGGCTTAAAATAGTTCACATGGACAGCTAGTCTAGTACTTACCTTTGAGCATATAATTTTTTTATTAGCTCATTAGGTTGATAGGTTCATAGGTGTTTACTCGGTGAATGACCTTTTAATCCTAGCCATGCATCCCAATTCTCTGACAAGTTCTGGTACCCTTGATAAGTGTAAGCAGAGGATTGGAAAACAAAACATTTACAAGAAAGGGCCTGGGAGATGAACCATTTACAGGCTGCCTATGTCCATCACAGATATAGGTGCCAAACCAGTTATTAATTTCCTGTTCTCTATTCAATTAGGGAGGAATTCTGCTTCACATGGATGGGAAGTCTGTTCACCAGAGAGTAGGGGAGGTTCCCTGAGGCCCTGGCCAAATTTCTCCTAGTAGTGTAAATACCACCTTGGGTCTACTCTGAAAAAGGGGCCATCAGCATAGTCGGACTAAGCTGCTCAATAAAGGATAAATAAATAAATATATACATACAAGTATACATACATACTCAACAAAGGATAAATAAATAAATATATACATACATGTATACATACATACTCAACAAAGGATAAATAAATAAATATATACATACATACATGTATACATACATACTCAACAAAGGATAAATAAATAAATATATACATACATACTCAACAAAGGATAAATAAATAAATATATACATACATGTATACATACATACTCACTGGGGATGCACAAGCCAGTGCATTTCTTTGTGCCAGTCCCAAGCCCAGATAAATGGGGAGGGTTGCGTCAGGAAGGGCATCTGGCATAAAATGTTTCCACATCATATATGCAGAAAATTGTACAGAAATGCATACCGGATCGGTTGAGGCCCGGATTAACAATGACCGCCACCAGTACTGTTGGCCAATAGGGTGCTGGCAGAAATTGGGCTACTGTTGGCCGAAGGAGGAGAAGAGGTGGAAGGCATGCCCAAAGGCAGGTAAAGGCTAGAACTGTGATAGTGAGGGTCGGAACTTTGAATGTTGGCAGCATGACTGGTATAGGGAGGGAGCTAGTTGATATGATGAACCGAAGGACGGTTGGTATATTGTGTGTGCAGGAGACCAAATGGAAGGGGAGCAAGGCTAGGTGTATCGGAGGTGGGTTCAAATTGTTTTATCATGGTGTGGATGGGAGAAGAAATGGCGTAGGGGTTATCCTGAAGGAATAGTATGCTAAGAGTGTTTTGGAGGTGAAAAGAGTGTCGGATAGAGTGATGTTTATGAAGATGGAAATTGATGGTGTAATGATGAATGTTGTTAGTGCATATGCTCCACAAGTTGGGTGTGCAATGGATGAGAAAGAAATATTTGGAGTGAGTTGGATGAAGTGGTGATGACTATACCCAAGGGTGAGAGACTGGTGATTGGAGCAGATTTCAATGGGCATGTTGGTGAAGGGAGCAGAGGGGATGAGGAAGTGATGGGTAGGTATGGTGTTAAGCAAAGGAATGCAGAAGGTCAGATGGTAGTGGATTTTGCGAAAAGGATGGACATGGCTGTGATGAATACATATTTTAACAAGAGGGAGGAGCATAGGGTGACATACAAGAGTGGAGGAAGATGCACACAGGTGGATTATATCTTATGTAGAAGGGCCAATCTGAAGGAGATTGGAGATTGTAAAGTGGTGACCGGAGAAAGTGTAGTTAGGCAGCATAGGATGGTGGTTTGTAGGATGACATTGGTGATCAAGAAGAGGAGGATGAGTGTGAGGGCAGCACCAAGGATCAAATGGTGGAAACTGAAAAAGGGTAATTGTGAGGTGATGTTCAGGGAAGAGTTAAGACAGGCACTGGGTGCAGTGAAGAGTTACCGAATAGCTGGGTAACTACAGCAGAGCTAGTAAGACAGATGGCTAGAAGGGTGCTTGGTGTGACATCTGGAAAGAGGAAGGAGGACAAGGAGACCTGGTGGTGGAATGAAGAAGTACAGGAGAGTATACAGAGAAAGAGGTTGGCAAAGAAAAAGTGGGATTGTCAAAGAGATGAAGAAAGTAGACAAGAGTATAAGGAGATGAGGTGCATGGCACAAAGAGAGGTGGCGAAGGCTAAGGATAAGGCGTATGAAGAGTTGTATAAAAAGTTGGAGGCTAAGGGTGGAGAATAGGACCTGTACCGATTGGCTAGACAGAGGGACCGAGCTAGTAAAGATGTGCAGCAGGTAAAGGTGATAAAGGATAATGAGGGAAACATACTCACAAGCGAGGAGAGTGTGTTGAGCAGATGGAAAGAGTACTTTGAGGGGTTGATGAATGAAGAGAATGAAAGGAAGAGAAGGTTGGATGATGTGCGAATAGTGAATCATGAAGTGCAGTGGATTAGCAAGGAGGAAGTAAGGATAGCTATGAAGAGGATGAAGAACGGAAAGGCTGTTGGTCCAGATGACATAGTTGTGGAAGCATGGAGGTGTTTAGGTGAAATGGCAGTGGAGTTTTTTAACTAGATTGTTTAATGAAATCTTGGAAAGTGAGAGGATGCCTGAGGAATGGAGAAAAAGTGTTTTGGTACCGATTTTTAAGAATAAGGGTGATGTGCAGAGCTGTAGTAACTACACAGGGATTAAACTGATCAGTCACAGCATGAAGTTATGGGAAAGAGTAGTGGAAGCTAGGTTAAGAAGGGAGGTGATGATTAGTGATCAAAAGTATGGTTTCATGCCAGGAAAGAGCAATACAGATGTGATGTTTGCTCTGAGAGTGTTGATGGAGATGTACAGAGAAGGTCAGAAGGAGTTGCATTGTGTCTTTGTGGATTTAGAGAAAGCATATGACAGGGTGCCTAGAGAGGAGTTGTGGTATTGTATGAGGAAGTTGGGAGTGTCAGAGAAGTATGTAAGAGTGGTACAGGATATGTACAAGGCTAGTGTGACAGCGGTGAGGTCTGCGGTGGGAGTGACAGATGCATTTAAGGTGGAGGTGGGATTAAATCAAGGATCAGCTCTGAGCCTTTTCTTATTTGCAATGGTGATATAGACAGGTAGACAGACGAGATCAGACAGGGGTCCCCGTGGACTATGATGTTTGCAGATGACATTGTGATCTGTAGTGAGAGTAGGGAACAGGTGGAGAAGACCCTGGAGAGGTGGAGATATGCTGTATAGAGAAGAGGAATGAAGGTCAGCAGGACTAAGACAGAATATATGTGTGTGAATGAGAGAGGAATGGTGAGGATGCAGGGAGTAGAGGTGGCGAAGGTGAATGAGTTTAAATACTTGGGATCAATAGTTCAGAGTAATGGTGAGTGTGGAAGAGAGGTGAAGAAGAGAGTACAGGCAGGATGGATTGGGTGGAGAAGAGTGTCAGGAGTGATTTGTGACAGACGAGTACCAGTAAGAGTGAAAGGGAAGGTCTACAAGAGGGTAGTGAGACCAGCTATGTTATACGGGTTGGAGACAGTGGCATTGACAAAAAGGCAGGAGTTAGAGCTGGATGTGGTAGAGTTGAAGATGTTAAGATCTGCACTGGGTGTGATGAGGATGGACAGGATTAGGAATAAGTATATTAGTGGGTCAGCCCAGGTTGGAAGGTTTGGAGACAAAGCCAGAGAGGCAAGATTACATTGGTTTGGGCATGTGCTGAGGAGAGATGCAGAGTATATTGGGAAAGAGATGCTAAGGATGAAATTGCCAGGTAACAGGAAAAGAGGAAGGCCTAAGATAAGGTTTATGGATGTGGTGAGAGAGGACATGCAGGTGGTTGGTGTGACAGAGCAAGATGGAGTGGACAGGAAGAAATGGAAACAGTTGATCTACTGTGGCGACCCCTGATGGGAGCAGCCGAAAGAAGAAGAAGATACATAGATACTCAACAAAGGATAAATAAATAAATATATACATACATGTATACATACATACTCAACAAAGGATAAATAAATAAATATATACATACATGTATACATACATACTCAACAAAGGATAAATAAATAAATATATAGATACATGTATACATACATACTCAACAAAGGATAAATAAATAAATATATACATACATGTATACATACATACTCAACAAAGGATAAATAAATAAATAAATACATACATGTATACATACATACATACTCAACAAAGGATAAATAAATAAATATATACACACAAGTATACATACATACTCAACAAAGGATAAATCAATAAATAAATATATACATACACGTATACGTACATACTCAACAAAGGATAAATAAATAAATATATACATACATGTATACATACATACTCAACAAAGGATAAATAAATAAATATATACATACATGTATACATACATACTCAACAAAGGATAAATAAATAAATATATACATACATGTATTCATACATACATACTCAACAAAGGATAAATAAATAAATATATACATACATGTATACATACATACTCAACAAAGGACAAATAATACATGTATACATACATACTCAACAAAGGATAAATAAATAAATATATACATACATGTATACATAAATACTCAACAAAGGATAAATAAATAAATATATACATACATGTACACATACATACTCAACAAAGGATAAATAAATAAATATATACATACAAGTATACATACATACTCAACAAAGGATAAATAAATAAATATATACATACATGTATACATACATATATATTTACATAAACAGCAATATGTAAACTTAAGAAGATTATTAGGATACCAGTTGTACAGTGACCAGCGACACATTGTTTTTAAGTTGACAGGAAACTTCTTGCATTTACACAAGGTAAGACATTAGCCATGCATATTTTGAACATACCATTCTTGTTTTTTTGTCTCTATTTATTACTTTATTCATGTATTTGGAGTTGTTTATTGGGAAAGTCCAAATAGGCCAAAAAAGGCCACTTTTCAACAGATGCACAGAGATGAAAGCTCTACATGGATTAGATAATACATATCCAATTCAACATTTCTTTCCACTAGTACTAGTCAAGTTGTTTGGCTTCCAAACCAAGAGAAGATTATGATGATACCAATAGCTTTACTGACAGCATTTACAGAAAATGTGTTCCTTAACGTATGTTATTATTTATTTGGTTTCTTATTTATAGTGAATCCTGCTTTGTATTGAAACAAGACAGCTCACTGAGTACATTCACACTAGGTATTTTAAGTGCAATAGCTGATATTATACAACAACCACCCCATTAATATTCCAAAATGTGCACGCTGATTGGTCAGCATGCACATTGTAAATCAGAGTTATAGTAATGGAAAAAGGTCCAGTCCCCCGGACTTTTTCCATTAGTATAACTCTTTTTTTACAGGAACGGAGAATGCAAGATCTCCGTTGCTGTTTAGACACTGTCTTGCTATGTTAAAGCAGTTTAACATAGCGAGACGAGACAGCTTTAAAAAAGTAACGGAGATCTTTCTATCTCTGTTGCTTTTTTTAAAGGTGTCTCGCTATATTAAATGGGTTTAACATAGCGAGACAGCTTTAAAAAAAGCAACAGAGATTCTCCATTGCTTTTTTAAAGCTGTCTCGCTATGTTAAATTCCTTTAACATAGTGAGACACTTTGTAAAAAGCAATGGAGATCTTGCTTTCTCCGTTGCTTTTTTCAAAACTGTCTCACTATGTTAAACTCCTTTAACATAGTGAGACAGTTTGTAAAAATCAACGGAGATCTTGCTTTCTCCATTGCTTTTGCCCACAGCTCTGATGTACTGCGTAAGCATACACATGCGCAGTACATCAGAACTGCCGCAGAATACCAGACAGCTGCGGAAGGGCAGCAAGGAGGCATTAAACAATGCCATTATTTAAGAAAAATAATTTTTTTTTTTTAAATAATGTCATTGTATAATAGCAATAACCCACTTCTGGGTGTGGGTAATGCTGGATTTACCCATGGTTGTCTTTGTTTGGCCACTCGGGCTTCGCCCTTGTGACCAAACCACACCAACTGTGGGTAAATCCAGCATTACCCACACCCAGGTGTAGGTTATTGCTATAATATACCATGTGACCATCAAATGTTAGAAATGTATGATGTATGATGTTCCAATGCCTCACTACACTCTCTATTATGCCTTAACTATTAAGATAGTATTTGGAATGCTTAATTATATAATCTTCTACCCCAGACAGGATATAGTGTCACCAGTTTCATATGTACTAATGGAGGTTACAGCAGTCATTAGCAGATGGAAGACTTTGATAAGTTGGCCATAACACTGAGAGTTATCTGGTTGGAGGGTTGTTGCTGGATTTGCACTTCCCCTTCTTGGGTGCAAAAGTGATTTAAGACTCTCTAAATGATAAACCTTTTGCTTTCAAATATACAAAACTGAACATGAATCAGTAAAAACTGAATGTTAAAAGTAATACAGCAAATACACAAATATTGTACAATAAGAGTAATGAAATGTTTTTGCAATGGGTTATATCACCATGTGGTAGACCATGACCCACACCCCCACCAACTACATACATTAACTCACAGTTCTCCCCTGTTGAGACATAAATTATTAACAAGCATCTAATGAAAAGGCCTAGAACTGGCAAAGGTTCTCCTTCCTACCATTGTGCTCCATTGAAACAAAACTGCCTGTTGCTTTATTGTTGGAACTGTCTGGAAGATTTATCACTGTCTTGCACTTAAGCGAGTAGACTGGATCCCCAGTTAAAGACTTACATTCTCAACTGGCAGACTATTATATGATCTCCTTTGCATTTATTTATTTATTTTTATTATATATAAATTTTTTGATAAACAGATAAGCTCATAGGACAAATGTTCCATGGACCACTGCAAGGCCTTACACTGACTTAATTCTAAACCATTCTCTGGACCCCACAGATCTTCCTCTTTATGTACTCTCAACATTCATTATCCTACTCTGTAACTTGTCTGTACAGATAAGGCTTTCTCTCATATAGGCCCTTCTACCTGGAATTCTCTTACTAATATCCTCTGATAGGTCTCTACTCTTCTATCCTCCACCACACAGTAGCAAAATGAATGCAGATATACTGGATTCGCTACATAGCAACCAAAACTTATCAGCCACTCAGAATAATCCTGGAGGATTTGAATACCAAGAAACGTATATTGTACGGAACATTGCTAAGTGCTATTGTCCATATACTTGGGTCAAGTGTGCTTCTCTATGCTCCATGTACATCATTACACTACAGTGTCTTTTGTATTTGTGTTTGTAGTTAGAGCATCTTCAGAAGTCCACTTTTTGTATCTAATGGGTTCATGACTGAAACGGGGACCTGTTGGTTCAGTTCATCTACTTGCTCAATAAATAAATGTTTATAAATGCTTTTTTTCTGGATAGCCAACTATTCCTTTTATTCTGAAGTACAACAACCTATTAGTTACTATATTTAGTAAAGGAGTTTTGTGTGTGTGTGTGTGTGTGTGTGTGTGTGTGTGTGTGTGTGTGTGTGTGTGTGTGTGTGTGTGTGTGTGTGTGTGTGTCTGTAGCAATGTCTTAGAGGATTCCTAGTATTTATGTTGTGGTACAGGGAGGTGACGCACCTGAGCAAATAAACTACTCCAGTATAAGACACTCCTGACTGAAAGGACGTTACCCTGAAAAACTTTACCTGCTACAAGTCTTTGAAGTCCAACCTGCAATTTGAATAAAGTTAATACCATAACATATACTAGTACCTTAACACTCTACCTGTACTGTTTCATGCTGCCTTGGGTTTAAAGGCACCTCTAGGCTCCCTCCATATTGTGTAATCTAGCTAGATTTTCCCCAAGGATCTTACTTCTTTAACTTACAAATTTACCCTGCACACAGTAATTTCATCCGGCTCCCCTGCACATAGCCCATAAAATATACCCTATTATTATATTATTAATTTCTGCAAGGGGACATACTATAGCTTAAAAATATCCCATAAATTTGGTGTAAAACTAAACCAGCAAAATACAACCAAAAAGATACATATGGAGTGAAATTAAACTAGTACAATACAGCCAAAAAGATACATTTGGTGTAAACAGAAACAAGTGAAAAGATACATTTGGTGTACAAAGAAAAGAAACAAGTAAGCCCAGGGATATAATTGGAGTTAGTGTTAGCCCTGCTGCGCTTGGGCTCCCTCCACTCCCCTCCCTGCCCCTATTCTCACCCGCCCCCACTAGTGCTACATTTCAACTAAACTTAGCCACTCCCCTCATGCTAACGACCAATCACTGAATCTGCCCCACCCCTGCACCTATTTCCTTCTCTTCCACTATTCCACATCCTGTAAAGCACAGTCTTCCATCTAACTACCTTACAATCACAAACAACACCTCTCATCATCCACCACAACTACCCCATCCTAAGCAGATCTCTCACTCATGACCAAACCCAACCAAACCATGCTCAAACTACCCAATCCCACATACATACACCTCTTTCTATTGCTTTTAGGTGTATCCACCCTCTCACTGCTAACTTCTATCACCAACCATCAAAAGCAACTTAATTTTATCCACATACCAAGAAAAACTACTTCCACTAACATTATTACAACACACCCTTTTACTCAACTAGTCCCATCTCACCACCAAACCTTCTTTATTCACCACTATGCATACAGATTACAGCCATCACACTACCAGTCCCAAACAAACTATAAAGAACGTTAAGACCCTAAACAAACTACTCAAACTATATTTTGACCTCAGAACCCAACTCATTAGCTGCGGTGATATACACCCAAACCCAGGCCCACAAAATCTAGGAGCCCCAACCCTCAACCTGAATGATACCCTACTCCACCGAGATCTATCCACGCTCCTCATTTTAAATTTAAATGTCAGAAGTATACTAAACGAAGTCCACAACCTTCATGCACTACTCTCCTTTTATCAACCTGAGACAGTCATACTAACAGAGACTTGGCTTAAACCAGGCAACCACAAGAATGAAATCATTCCACCAGGTTACAATATAATTTGTAGTGATAGAATAGGTAAAAAAAGGGGGGTGCTGCTATAGTGTATAAATCTCACCTTGTACTTGAGAAAGTAGACATAACAACCCCAGACCTCGATAAAGTTGAACTCACTCTAACAAAACTAAAACTAAAACTTAATGATAGTAAACACATCAACATCATAGGGTGCTACATCCCTCCAGGCAATAATATCCCCATTACAGAAAAACTCCTAGAATGGATATCTAACTCCCTCTCCCAGGAAAGGATAATATCAGGAGACCTTAATACTGACTGGCAAAACGCTTCCAGTCATAACCCAGTCTCCAATATTAACCTACATGGCCTAACCCAACTCAACACTTCCACCACAAGAACAGACAAGAGAACCAAACACCAATCCACTCTAGATTGGATTCTCGTATCCCACCCATCACTGATATCCCTAGCAGGGTGTCTACTCGACACCCTGAATGACCACCAAGCCACATTCTTACTCAGATCAAAATCACCACAACTGACCCAAATATCTACGTGCCTAATTAGAAAAAAAAAAACACTTTAACCACTCCAGCTTTATAAATAACCCAAAAATGTGCAACTGGACCCCCCCTAAAAAACCTACCTCTTGATGAAGCTGTACTATATTTTAATACTACCTTCTTAAACACCCTTAACCATCACGCCCCCTCCAGAACAACAAGAATTAAAACTAAAACTGCCCCCTGGTTAACCCCAAACACAAAATCCCTCCTCAAAAAAAGAAACAAGATCTGGACCAACTACCTCAACTCTAAATCCCAATTGAACAAACAAATATACGTTGAACTACGTAACAAAGCCAAAAAACTCACCAAAACAGACAAAACATCTTACTACCAAAAGTTACAGGATAAGCACAGGTACAACCCACAAAAATTTTGGGCAGCAATTAACTTTATTCTACAACCAGGTAAAACAACTACCCCAACCCCAAAAATAGATAACCAAGAAGACATTCCCACTCAATTTAATAAATACTTTACAGAAACTATCCAGACCCTTGCAAACAACCAACCCTATGACAACATCCCCATCCCTGCAAATCCACCCCCGCACCCCAAACTAACAATTACCCCAAGTTCAGCTTCCACCCAGAACCAACCAAATCCAATGAAAAACTACTCTGCAAGCTCAAACCAACGTTTCTAGTCACAGATAAATTACCCACTGAATACCTCCACCTGGCTGCAGAAGCCATATCATATCCTGTTTCCATCCTAATTAACAGATCCATCTCCGAGTGTATAGTACACAAGCTATGGAAAATATCACATATCATCCCTCTACATAAAGGGGGAACCTCCCTGGAACTCAATAACTACCGCCCTATAGCCATACTACCCCCTTTATCTAAAATTTTAGAGAGGGTAATACACAAGCAACTAATGAAATATCTCCTAGAAATAATCTAATAGCAACACAACAACATGGCTTTAGACCCTTCCATAGCACCACCACCACACTAACAGAATTCAACAACATTGTCAATACTCACAGAAACAACGGACTCCTTGTATCTGCCACCTTCCTTGACTTGTCCAAAGTATTCGATATGGTTAACCACAATAAACTCCTTCTTTCACTAGCAGCTCTAAACCTTACCACCCCTGCCATCTCTTGGTTCGGAAACTACCTAGAGAGAAGGAAACAAGCTGTTATGTGGCAAAACCAACTCTCCCCCTCCCTACCAGTCTCCCTAGGAGTACCCCAAGGCTCCATCCTGGGACCACTTCTTTTTACCCTCTTCACCAATCATCTCCCAAACAGTAGTCCTAAAGCCTCGATAGTATAATATGCAGATGATACCACCATAATATGTGCAGCCAAATCAATTGACATCCTTCACTCCCTAACACAAGAATGCTTTTTCCCTAGCAGAAACTTGGATTACAAACCAAAGGCTCATTCTGAACCCAAGCAAAACAAAGCTAGTACTCTTTAGCTCCCACAGAGCCACACCTCCCACTGATTCTTTCTTCATCTCCTCATTTAACAAGACCACAATCACCCCCACAAATCATACCAAACTCTTAGGGGTTGAAATAGATAATCACCTTAGATTTGACCTACATATTTCTATAACCATAAAAAAGTACATAAAAAACTTGGCCTACTGTATCGCAATAAAAAAATTCCTCACTGACCACTCCAAAATTACAATAGCGGGGACTCAGCTACTATCCACCCTACTTTATGCCTCCCCCATGCTTACAAATCTCTGCAAATCTGACCTAAACAAACTTGATAGTTGCTCTAATAAGATAGCCAAATGTGCTACAGCCTCTCCCATCAGAACACATCACTGTGAATGCCTAAAAAAACTCAATTGGCTAGAACTACCACTACTACTTCAACTCAATCAAGTATCACTAGGCCACAAAATAATACATAACTCTGATAACACCCCAGCCCTACAACATCTTTTGCAACCCTATACAACCACCAGACCCTTGAGGTCTAGCACACAAAACCTCCTCAAAGTAACCAAATATAACAATGAAGCTGCTAAGTCTGTCTACAGCCACTGTATAGCAAAAACCTGGAACTCTCTTCCTGCCCACATAACTGACAACAAATCCCCATCACAGTTCAAGAAACTTATTAAAACTCACTTTTTGAATAATCAACTGTGCTCCTGTATCCCCCCGGCTAATGTCTCATTAGAACACTTCACCTAATTTAAGTAACTCTGCTTTGCCAACCAATCATAGTACTGTACCCACTTAGGACTGTTAATCTACTGCTCATCCCATCTCTCCATAAGTTAGGGAAAACTACCCCAGCAATGTTGAGCTTTCCATACACAACTAAAACCAGGAGAAGACATATAGTAAATCAGTTTGTTATCCTTCTCAACTATAGCGAGCATCATCTGCTCTCTTTGAGCTTTATTGCACATCTCTCTGCTTTTACTCTGATAGTAAATCTATCACAAGAATCCTAAACTTAGGAATATCTTCTAAAATTTAATACTGTATTGTAGAGAACGAATGTATCCAATCTGTTAGTTAATATGCATGTCAAAGTCTCTTCTATGGAAACTGAATGTCAAAAGTCTGTCCTTAAAACTATGTTTTGTAACAAAATTGTTCTCTTGGAGCTTTTCTCCCCGGTCCTCAACTGAAAATGGATTGTAATCCAGTTGGACTCTCCTGGTCAATAAATGTAAAATAAAATAAAATAAATAATAATAAATAGTAAACTGAAGTATCCTACCTTCCCTGTAGTGTTTTACTTTTTCAGCATAGTTTAGCAAGTGAAAGTTTAATGGCATTGTTTTCTAATGCCAAGCAACTGAAACCTAGAATACAACCTATTTTATATATATATATATATATATATATATATATATATATATATATATATATATATATATATATATACACAGAATCTCTTTGCTCTTTTGGTATATAAATGACTACTTTACAATACATTATGTATAGCACTACTGCTTGCAGCCCTGTTAAAATTTTTCCACATCACATTTTTTTTCAAAACTAAGTTTTCATTACTTAAGAAAAATTGATCAAATCAAACTACCAAAAGGAAACTTTCTATTCTGTCTTCATAGCAAAACTTTAGTACATGGTTGTGAGAAACCTTTACGATTCTGCTCACCTGTAACAAGCCTTAGTGTTGTAATTCCTAACTTTCAGCACTTAAAGTGTGGCAGCAATCTATCTGTAGCAAAATGGACAAATTCTGTCCACACATTAGAAACTACTAAAACAAAACTAACAACTATAAACACCAGAAAAGAATGTTTGTTGTTGCCAATGACTTTTTGACCCCTCAGTCATGTACATATACTGGACTGTTACCATAAAGCAATGCATTTGAGGCATAACTGTAACAGTTCCCTTTTGTCATGTTTCATCATAATATTCACAGGTACTACTATAATGTTTAAGGATGCTTTCATGTTAGGATACTCGTGTAAACTACCATTACATGAATATTCTGTGATATTGGTTAGATAACATGAGCTGCATCATACTGTCATAAACTTTTGCAACTCCCGTGTTGTTTGGTTTGACAGCATAATTTTTTAAAGTAATGCATAGTAGTTGTCTTGTGAAACAGTGACAAAAACAGTGTATAAAGACTGCAGACATAAGGTGAATCATGGACATGTTATTCAATAACTTTTTTTTCCCCTCTAACCATCTTTGCCTTATTGTGGCTCTTCCGGAGGACTTTCTATTAAAAAAAGTCAAATCTCAAAGGAAGAAGAGAGGAAAAAAGAAAGAGACCACTAGCAAACAGTTCCATCTTTCAGCATTTTTTTCTTAACAGCTGCCTTATTTATGACGTGCTGACCTGCAGTAACATTTTGATGTCAGAGTTCAGCAGATTTGTTCCTGCATTTTATCATCCTCTTTCATTTACAGAAGATTCTTTCAGTCCCTGGTGGTACTAAACTGACAGCGTTTCATACTTTTTTTTAAAAAAAGGAATGGCTGATTCGGGTGAATCAGGTGCTTCTACTCAGAGACTGTGTTTTTTCAGTCTGTGCTCTCTGCATTATAAGTGTCTCACAAATATACAGGCTTGATTTCACAGGCATCAGCTCTTAATATAAATATATTATTAAACCATTATTAGAATATCACTGAATTGTATAACTACTTCCTACCACTTTAGGAATTTTACAATCAACTTTTGGTTTCTGAGGAAAATAACATATCTCATTAAAATGATATTGAGAGCATTTTGCTTGCCACACTATATGCAAAAGCTTAAAAATGTTTTCTTAAATAGTCATGATTACGAGACTCTAAACATGAAAAAAGTAATTGTTATTTTCCTTCAGCATGTAAAACATATGAACAATATGAGTCAGTATCAGGGATGCATCATTGGAGGAGAGAAATAATAAGTGGTATGCTGTTAAAATGTATATATTATACTTACTTGTTTCTATATAAAAGAAAATTGAACTTGAAATTGAGTGGTGCAGTGGTGCAACAAGTGGTATTGTCATCCCACAGTACTTGGTTTTCTGGTTTAGCTCCTGGCTGAGGTATCTTCCCTTGGCCTATGTGGGTCTTTGTTTGGGTCTTCAACTTCTCAGAGTCATGCTAAGAAGTGAACAGATGATCCTGTATACTGCCTTAGGTGTGTGTGTGTGTGTGTGTGTGTGTGTGTGTGTGTGTGTGTGTGTGTGTGTGTGTGTGTGTGTGTGTGTGTGTGTGTGTGTGTGTGTGAGTGTATGATCCTGTAATAGACTAACATCCCATCCAGGGCTCGTTCACTGCCTTAAACCTATTGCTTATTGGCATAGGCTACTTCTCTCTTGCTATGTTCAACAGTAAGAAGCAGGTATGGGGAATGAATGAATGGTGGACAGGAGTCAAGCTGGAGTTTAAGTGATACTGTGTTTAGTCATATTTGGTGTTTGGACATACTTAGCTTCGAATATTTATATGATAAGCCATATTCATATATAAATATATGGTTACCTATTAGAAATCCAAAAGATCTAAAACGTGAATGTATGTACATCGACACATAAAGGTCGATGTACATACACAGCGAAACATGTAAACGGCGAAAATCAAAATGCCGAATGTGTTTCATAGCCAGCAGTGCTGTGGTGGGGGTAAGGAAATATATCCTTTTCCCCACTGTAGTGCAGACTCGGAGTTGGCATATTTAAGAAGGGGGTGTGGAGGGCAAAAGCCCCCCAAACAGGGGGTGCAGGGGGGCTTGCCACCCTGCAGAAGCGTGTTAATGTATTTTTTTTTATTTTGCACTTTCCTGTGTGGCACGTTTTGTTGATGAAACACGTTCGGCATTTTGATTTTCACTGTTTATGTGTCAATGTACATACATTCGCATTTTAGATCTTTCGGGGTTTTAATATAGACCCTATATATATATATATATATATATATATATATATATATATATATATATGAATATTTATATGATAGGCCATATTCATATATAAATATATATTATATATATATATATATATATATATATAATATACATATTCATATATAAATATATATATATATATATATATATATATAATATACATATTCATACATAAATATATATATATATATATATATATATATATATACATATATGTATATGTATATATATATATATATATATATATATATATATATATATATATATATATATATATAGATTCACTTTATAATCTCAAAATATTGAAATATCAAATTTCAGTATCTCGAGACTATAAAGCCAAAAAATCAAAAACCTGAAAGTTCAAAACCGCGAACTTTCAAACCACGAACATCACACAAACAAAACACTACACCACACAAACACAAATATACCTACCTGCCGACACTACAAAAAAACCAAACTAACAAACACAACAAAACCAACACACACAAACAATCTTGCTAAAAGCAGGCTGGCAAGCACCTCTGCACCCCAACCCCCTAATTATATATACTAATCGCACTACATACACAAACACATAAAACTCACCACCACTCGCACACACTAAAATCCCTACCCAATACCCTTACAAAAACACCACATACCTCAAACACAGCTAAATCCACAAACCACACCGCACGTCATGTATGCGAACACATTCGCCATTATGCAGTTTCGTGTAACTGCATTTTTGACTTTATAGTCTTGAAATACTGAAATTCGACATTTCAGTATTTCGAGATTATAAAGTTTAACTATATATATATATATATATATATATATATATCTATATATATATATATATATATATATATATATATATATATTTATATATGAATATGGCCTGTCATATAAATATTCAAAGCTAAGTATGTCCAAACATCAAATAATGCTAAACACAACATCACTTAAACTCCAGCTTGACAGTATACACATACTTTTTTATTATTTGAACAGCCATCCATCCATCCTTAACCCCTTTTCCCATTTTGCACATGGGGTCAGGTGTCACTTCAGCAGTAACAATCATCTCGAGCCAAGGTTTACACTGCCATGTTAGTTTATTCGTACCACTACCTCACACACTCTCACCTACGGCCAATTTAGAGTGTCCAATCCACCTACTGCATGTCTTTGGAATGTCGGAGGAAACCAGAGTACCCAGAGGAAACCCACATGACTGCAGGGAGAACATGCAGTCTCCGTACAGAAGGCACCCCAGCTGAGAATTGAACCAGCGAACCTCCTGCTGTGAGGCGACAATGCTAACAACTGCTGGACCGCAGCCACCCCATTTATACAAGAAAGTTCACTAGTGAAATGCTTTTAGTGGATCATGTGATACAAAAAGAATATGCTCAAGAAAAAAATATTACAAAAAGATGATATTGTCCCAAAAGGTAACTCTTTGGTTATTTGCACCTTGTTGGCAATTCTTTAATGATTTATTAGTGTTATTTTTTTTCTAGTCCATTTTCTGTGGAAGTAATGGGCTATACAAAGACTGTTTTACAAAAGTAACAATTACTAGTAAATTAGACAAATTTTGTAGGCTGATTTCAACAGGATATACTCTAACAGACTAAACATTCATACCACATTTTAGTAGACTCACTTGTTAAAGTATTTGCAGAAAAGCATGCCACAATGAAAAAAGGAGGAAAATAAAAGAAACATTTGCACATGTATCTGCTGGCTCTGAAGTTAATGTAACTAGTAATCAGGACCCGATTAATTAGTTGGCACTTGAGAGATGAATCAGATTAATTCAATCATTCATTCATTGACACCCACTTTGCCCTATTCAGGGTCACATGGGGGCTGGATCCTGTTCCAACACTTAAAAAGGCATAAGTTAGATAAGAAATTCTGGATGGGATGTCAGTCTGCTGCCACTGCAGGGAATGCCCACACCATACCTCTCAAACTTTTAGCACAAGAAATCTAAGATAATGAGGACAAATGCACAAAAATAGGGGATGAATTTTAAATATTGCTCCTGTAAAATTAGAAAAGCGGATAGAGTGAAAGGTTTTCGGTTACCATGCATTTTCTGAAGGATATGAAGTCTGAGACTCAAATGTTAGTCTTTATTTAAGGAATTCAATCCTTACTGATTTGTCAGAAAACCGTAAACTTTATGAGGAACAGCCCAAAAGCATAAGGCAAAAATCTGGACATTCTGTGAAAATCTGGACAGTTGAGAGGTATGGCACACACATACATAACCACACCCATTCCGAAGGGTCATAAACACTCCTATGCTATACTTTTGGGATGTGGAAGGAAAGGGGAATACTTGACGGAAAAACATGCAGACTTAGCAAGGACTTTGAGGCAGCAGTGTTAACCTCTGTGCTACCAAACTCCAAAATTCATTCTGTGAGGACCACAGTAAGTTGATACTTTACATTATCAAATGATTATATTAACTATGTTGACGTGAGATTCTCATGATGTTATTTTATAGTATTATGTAGGCAGGTTCAATCATAAAATGAAAAGTTAACATCCAATTTGAGGTAAGTGTTCTGACACTGTGCCATAGCATGGCAGATGTCATATATGCTGTCCGTTGCATCTGTGCCAACAGCTCAGTCTGCTCTGCTGTATCTACCTATGCAATATTATGAAATCAGTTGTGCAGCAGGACTGTGACTCAGCCTACCCCCTCCCACAGGAGTGCAATATGTCTTGCCTGTACTATGAGTGCTGGCTGGATGCCAGTCCTATCCCACAGGACTACAACCTGCGCTGCCTTTTCCTTGAGCTCTGGCTGGTTGCACAACCACTCAGAAATGCAACCCATCCTGACTGTTCCCTGCAGTCTATCAAACTGAGCTCCATCACACCCTGTTAGACCCCTGTCATACTCTGTGCAGTAAGACACACACACACACACACACACACACACACACACACACACACACACACACACACACACACACACACACACACACACAGCGTACCACAGTGTGACAATATGTGTGGCAGCCATGCACCCCTAAGCAGTGATTGCAGAGATGGTGTGATTACCAGCAGTCCTGTCTGCTGTCACTATCCTTATATGACAGTTCACTCCTTGCTAGCTTGTCTTGTACTGCACACTTCTTTCCCAATGCACAACAACTTACCAATCATTTTTTTGTAAGAACACCGGATGAATATAGTGATAATAATATGCTAATATAGTGATTTAGCATGATTGTCAATGAACTTTATCATGATCTATTTCATGCTACCTATCTAGTGCTACCAGATGTATGAGCAACCGAGAATCGAATGCCTAACCGAGACCTGGGTCCTAGCCCCACTACAACAAATCTACACCAACAAATTGCCCTTTGTCACTGGAATGCCATCACTTTAGTGCTGGACTGCTAGGGATGGACATGCTAGTTATGGACATGCTAGCTGCATGTGTAAGGAGACTAGCTGTGTAACATCTACTCACTACTGACCATATGCATCACAGTGCTATAGATGAGCATTGTGCTCCCCATGGTGTACATTTAGTACCTCTACATATGGCATTATACATGGCATTATGACTCCAGATGACTCAGTTACCCTGGACGTGAGTGAAGGGGGCATGACCTCAGCAGGATCTTACTTTGGCAAGGCTCCAGTTAGTTGAGTAGAGTGCAAATTTTTACATTATTTTGGAAATGATTCCCTAGGACTGCCTTTCTGTAGGTTAACAAAGGTCACTCTGTGGAAAGTATGGCTCATATTGCTGCTTCTTTAGAGAGTGACACAGGCTCTTCAGAGGGGCCATACTGGGTCAATTGGCATGAGTTAAATGGCTGTTAACTCATTTAATCCTGAACAGCAGCAGGATAAATAACTTTGCTTCCTGAGGTCTTCTAAGCCAGGAAAACAATTGATTCCTGAGAGCTTCTCTGCAAAGTTGTGTACTAAAAACCACACCTCATAAGATCTGCAGTATTTGATAACTAATGTGAGGTACAAAGCATGAAAAGTCTTCTGTATACAATGAGGTATTCACTGGTATTAGATAGTAAAGGTCTGTCTGTACATGCTGATTATATATATTAGAGATTTACATAAGAAAAATGATATCTTGTTTGCAAAAAACACTGGTATTATGGTCAAATAAAGGGTTATATCTGTGTAAATAAGCAAGACAGATCCAAGATATGAGTAAGACAACTGCTGACCTGTCTGACAGCTTTCCAGTGATGTATGCCAAGAGACTGTAGCATACTGCTGTTTTATAATACTGCAGAATCTATGCAAATTGTGCATATAATATTTTTAAAATATTTCAAAACAATATTAATCTAGAAAATCATGTGTTAGATGGCAGGTATCAGTGACAATGTTATGTGCATTAATGCTTTGAATAAGATGGCACCATTTGTTCGCCTGTAGGTCAAATAGCTTTTATGAAATGAATGCATTATGAACATATAGATAGTAGTCATAATTGTTGTTACTAAAACATTTATATCTCTGAATGCCTTCACATTACTCACCATGTTTAACATCATTATTTTTTTACTAATACCCTCTGTTTGCATACACCACCCCCAACATGACAGTATTACAATCCATTTTTGCATTTTTAATCTAAACCCGAAAATATATTTTTCGTAACATTTTGTAAACACATCTTAATAACTCTGGATTTCTACAGCCCATACCTGCCATTTCAAATCATGTAAACTTGTAGATACCACCTTGTTGCCTTAGTTTTAGGTATGACTCTATATCAGCTCTTCAGAATTTAGACATTGAAAACACTGATACATATTCTAGTTTTATGAGGATTGGAAGTCTCCTGCAAAGACAAATACACTCTTACAGGATACACAGGAAATTGGCTTTCCTGATGAATATACTGTTGTAGGAAGGTGGACTTCTGGATTGATGCTTGTATTGGCACCCTGAAGCACCTTCTTTTCTGGCTAGTAGAGTCACATAGCTGTCTGCCCCCAACCAAAAGACTACCAGTGACAGAAGCTGTCCCTGATGTTAGCCATGGTGGTGAATGACTTTTGGACAGTTTCTCCTAAGGACCAGCTTGGCAGGCCATCCTCTCTCCATCCTATTTGTCATCACGGTGCTCCTCTTCCTTAGGTGTCGGTGTTTGTCCCTATTTGAAGTCCAGTCTTCCACATCACCTATTGTCCGCCCTCTATCTGCCTGTATATCTCCATTGTGGCCCTCCCTTTTGTGTCAGCACCTTCTTTATGAGTCTTAGTATATGTTATATGTTTACATGTCTGACCCTGCTGCTACTTCTGTACTTTTCGTCCTACTCAACTTCCCTGTGCTTCCAATCCTCTTCTAACCTTCTTATAAAAAGATAAAAAGGGGCACTTATCCAAAAACAAATACATAAATAAATAAAAAAAGTATAGTTTTCATCCCCACTTCCTTAACACCCTTTCTTTCTCATTGTCCTTCTGTGTATTCCTCTGCTTGTTCTTCTCCCACTTTCTTACTGTCCTTTCACCCATTTTCTTCCTGTTTATAAAATAGCATCAGATAGTACTTTGCTGTGCAGCTGTTGTATGTACTCTCCGCTGAGCCTGTGCTGCAGCAGCATATGCCACAGTTTAATAGCAGCAAAGGCTTCCTATTAGGGAATTTCACTTACTTCACAGCAGCAGGGTGAATTGGTATTTCAGGTAGGAAAGTTTAAGCTGAAGTTTTATTCCTACATTCTCCACCAGTGTGGAAGATAAAACACAGAGCACATATTGCTTTTGTAAAAACAATTTATATCGTATGGAACTCAAAATAAAAAATATCTTTGATAACAATAAATGTCTGTAGTCTCACAGAAAATGTTTGTCCAGAGCTTTAATAACTCAGGTGCTGAAAAAAATCTCACCAAATTCTCTGGTTTAAGTCCACATCCAGTCAGTAAAATGTTTTGCCATTCACTGTAATATTTCTTGAAGAAAAGGCTTTTTTGCCATAGCTGATCTGTTGCATGGTATGCCATTTGATTACTCCTCCTTGGCCCTCTTGAAAAGGAACCTTGACGACTGGATGGGATATAGGAAATTTACCCCGGGTATCACATCAGTTTCCCTGCTAGACAGGGGTCCAGGGAAGTAAATATTGTGGAAAGAAATAGCCAGGGAATTGTTATGGCTAGGCTTGTATAGGTCCTAGTGCCGATAGTCTAGTACCAACCTATGAACAGTATGGTAGAGCTATGCTACTCCTTTGTCTGCAGCTGTCATCTTCCAGTCTCAGTAGTCACAGTCTGTTGCTTTGTGCCATGTACTCAAAGGTGTCTGCACATCTAGAGGATAACACGTGCAATTTCAGCCCTCCAGTTGCTTTTATGGGATGTGGCATAGCAGACAGTGATTCATGGCATAGATACTGGGGGTGGAGGGGGGGTGTTGGTGGTGTCTACTACAGTCAGACATATTAGAACAGTTCCATAAGAGTGTTATTGTGCACTAATGTCTGATAAGACAAAGGCACATTCCATATCAGCTGAGAGGTTTGCTGGGGAGGGCAGACTAACAGATCCAGAAGTGTTTTAGCAACAGCAGCTGGGATATCATCCCTGGAGGAAGGGTCTTTAGCCTCAGAATGGGCCCACCCCTACTCATTTTGGTGGATTATAAACAAGGTTAGAACCACAGATGGCAGATTTATGTACAGCATTGCTGCACATATGCAGTGTAGGTTTCCCACAGTGCATGTTGCTTATGTTTTGTTACTTGAACATCAGGTATCCAGCCATGCCAGGATGGCAGGAGAGACTGGGATTGTATGGTATGTGTTACACAGACACCCGCAGCATGCATGCCACAGGTCTAGAGCTGTAGCACAGGTATTCATGTTCACTCTGACACATCTCTTGTTATGTATTTACATTGCAGGGCACTGCTATGGTGATGAGTAGAGTCTGAGGCAGGATATCTTGTGCAGGTGCCGATGATGAAGATAAGACACAGTTACCTGAGTTGCAATACAGTGTCTAGGTGTGGCCTTGCCCATAGATCAATCTTAGACTGTAAATCTGAGAGCTTATTGTTTTCAGTGTGGGAGGCACATGCCATTGTTCCATGCACTAGTGTTGCTCACCATTATTTTTGTGGCAGCAAATGAGAGTAGTGCATCCAAAGTGAAAAACATTGCTAAAATGCACACTTTGTCTTCTAGCTTCTGGTATAATTACAGGGTTTTGCCTACAGCAGACCTCCTAGTGATAGGGATTTTGTCCAAACACAAACTCAACAATTCTATGTTTCATTTACTGGGAATACAGGAAATAAGCATCTCTCATGACTTTACCGAAAGATCTGCAACGACTGCAAGGATACTGGCTGAGAGTCAAAAATTAAAATTAAATAAAGTATTTTGATAATATTAATTTTTCATTACTTAGTTAGAAAGGTATGTGTTATTTGAGATGAAGACCCTATATGGGTCTTAAATTAAAGTCTGGAAATGTTGAACATATTATTCTGTTACTACAGCTTACCTATCATGTGGTTGAAAATGGTTTACTTTTTGCAGGTTTTGTGGTGCAGTTGGATGAAACCCTAACTGCAATCTGCATGAGTCTGGATTGATTAGAGACAGAGTGCTGCAGGAGATAAACGGGGATAAAGACAGTAAGTGGCTGTCACCAGTTTGTCCATGCTGGGAGCATGGAGTGTGCTGAGATAGTGATGGCCAGCAGAGACTGGGTGCTTTAATGTATGCAGCATGAAGACTAAAGCATGTACCTTCAGCAAGCAATGTGTGTTGCAGCCTGGGGCTTACAATTCATGAAGCCATGTATGTTCAAATAGTCTAGCATTACAAGAATTCTTCCTATCATGACACTGCATTATGAACTGGGACACAGGGAACCTAATGATTTGCAGATGACAGGGGGAAAATGCCAAGAAAAAGTAAAACAGTTTTATGCATCCACTTCACAGCTTACATTTATAATACTAGAGTTAAAAGTAAAATAATCATCTAGTACTTAGGGCAGCCAATTGATATAGGTTAGATTCCTTGATATACTGCATTATTACCTGCCTAATATGTGTATGTTTTGCATTCTACAGAGCTTTCAGCTTTAACTGCAGCAATATGAATTTGAAGTTAGTGTATCTTATTTGCCTTACTTTTTTCTTGAACAAGATATGTACTAATGTAACACACAACACACTTTCATGACGGAGAGGAAATCATTAAAAAGCTACCTTTCATTTCTGAGGTCTATAATATGTGTTGACATAATTGCACTTTCTGTTTCAGTGATTTAATATAATTAACTTTACATTTGTTATTTGAAAGGAAATCTAAGAAATTCACTATTTCTGATTTAAAGCTTAGCATGCCTATTGTCTTTTTATGTAAATATTGCTTTCTGGTTGCAAGTATAAAATACAGTCAGTCATTATTAGATAAGCGTGCTGTGGCAAATGCAACAGAAACAGATAAATGTATTCAGTACAATCTGTTGGGTTATCAGTCTCCTAAACCTTCAGTCTATGTAACGCAGGATGCCCTGAGTTGACCTGATCAGACAAACAACTAGAGAAAAAGGTTTAGCTTTTTGATAAAGCTTAAATCTTAGAATATGTGCAGATTTGTTAATTTTGCAGAAGTACAGGGGAGCCCCACAGTCTGTCACTGGACAGTTGATCAGTACTCAGAATGTAAAACCTGAAAGATCATCTCTGCCTTGTCAAAGCAGCTAGACTTGGAGGAAAGAGACATGGTGAGTGTTATATTAGCCTCACTTCTACATCTGCTCTGAGTTTGTGTGATCTCCGAGTTGGGGTGTGTCTATGTATATCTATCTATCTATCTATATATATATATATTATATATATATATATATATATATATATATATATATATATATATATATATAAATAAAATCCCAAAACAATGGTGCACGTTGTGACCCTTAACGTGCTCGGAGGCAATAACACAGTTCCCAAAACATGCTCCAGCACAGTAAATCAAGAAGTGTAGCAGAAAAATAAATCTTGGAAGTCATAAAATACTTATTCCTCCATGTTTATTCAGCTCCACAGTCAAAACCACAGACCAGTTTCGCTCACTGACATCATCAGTGTAATAACCCACAATGTAGACCTTCAGATAAATAGTGCTACCCTTAAAGTCACAGTACATATATATCACCTATATATCAAGCATTAGTACACGATCCCTATAACAGTCAGATCTTCTGAATTGTTACATTACATATCAAACAGTAAAAAAACTAAACACCAGAAATGCTCACCAATGGTCATTTAGGCCCAGTTTATGAAGGACCCCCAAATTAATGATCCATCGACGCTCCTTACTGGTTAGTATCTTATGTTTTATGTTGTCATTAATAACTGATGAATCAACTTTATCAATACCAAGAAACACAAAATGGGCCCCTTTATGTATAACTTTGTGCTTAAATGGTGCACTTCTAGCCCTTTGGCAATTTATGTCACTTAGATGCAATGCTATCCTCTGTTTTAGGATACATGAAATTTGTCCTACATAAAATGTACCACATTGACACACGGCCAAATATATGACCCAAGTGCTGGTGCATGTTATCAAACTTCTAATATCGTACACTTTTGCAGTGTTAACCAAAGTGAATGACTGCATTTTTGATATAAGCTTACAGTACTTACAACATCCACAAAAAGTGCTACCCCCTCTAAATTGATGTGTGTCTTGGTATTGATTGACCTTTCTTAAAGGAAGCAAAATATTGACCCAAAGATTTTCCTTTCCTATATCCAAATTGACAAACAGTACCTAACAAGTTGAAGAAAAAAAGGATGTGTATTCAACACATGCCAATATTTGTTAATAACAGTCCTAACCTTGTATGCATTGCTACCATAGGTGGTGATAAATCTTGAGGTATTCGAATGAGACCTTCCCTTGTCCTCAACCTCCATTAGTAAATTAGTTCTCGGTTTCTTTTTGGCTTGTTCATATGCTTGACCTATTGTAGTTCTTGCATAGCCCCTACTAATAAATCTAGATTTTAAATCTGAAGCTTGCACTTCAAAATCTCTTTTTTCTGAACAAATTTTTCTGACTCTATGGAACTGTGCTAATGGGATGTTGTGGATGGTGTGTGGTGGGTGACAACTCCCTGCATATAAATTTGAGTTCTTGGAAAAAGGCTTTCTGTATAAATTGGTAATTATAGTATCATCAATAACCTTGGTGACTGTAACATTCAAAAACTTAATGGTAAAAAGCTCCAGTTTACCTATAAACTGTAAGCCATATACATTCTGGTTAAGATACACCTGAAATTGATGCCATTCTGTCTTTGACCCTCCCCACACCACCCAACAATCATCTAGATATCTGCGCCACATTAGTAACTGGGTATGGAATTCATGTTCACCATAAATATACTGGTTTTCTAAAAAATTCTGCCATTTGATTTTATTTCCTTGCCTAGGAACTTGGTTATTTGGTGATCATCACAGCAACTGCAACTGTTTTGCTTAGTTTAGCTAGCCTTCTCGTATCAGCCCGGTATATGCCTTCAAGGCTGATATCGAGATAAAAATCAAAAATCAATAATAATAAAAATAATAATAGAAATAAAAATAAAAATAAAAATTGATTTAATTTAACTAGTTTAATATCTGTGCATGTTTACAAATTCAGGGCCAGTATTCAGGCCGAGTAGGCTGTATTACAAATTGTTAGGATGTTAGTAGATAGTTATTGTCTGTTGTTTAGGAGTAGAATTACTTGTGTATTGTAGGCTGTATGATATGGGGTTTGGTCTTGCGGTAGGAGCAGGTGAGGCTAGGCACTTCTTGACTTAGCCTGCAGTTTTTGGCTAGGTATATATCTAATTTTATATAATTAATTTTATATACACACATATATATTTTTTAGATATGTTTTATGTCCTTTTAGATCTTTGTTACATATATATGTTTATAGTAAGTGTCGTTGATTTTGCAATGTTTTTATGAAAAGACTTTGTGATTTTGTAGGCCTGTTGAAATGAATTATAGTGGTGGTGTCACTTTTAGTTAATATGTGATTTAATGATAGCAGGAAACACGCCTCCTAAAGTCATTGTCATTGGCTGAAGAGCAGGATATCCTGTATTTAAACTTCCTGCTCTCAGTTTTTTACTGTTTGTCTGATGAAGCGGCAGTTACATGTCGTGAAAGCGCTTACAATAAACTGTGGATTTACTACTTGACCGAATGGTTTTTTGAACATTACTTCGATTGCAAGACTAGAACAACTTTGAACATTTGTTCCTTGGTACAGCAGAATTGTTTTTTCGTTGATTTAGTGCGTGGTTCTGTGAGTATTTGCACTACAATTCCATAAGACTATCAGCATTTGGCATTTCCTTCTTAGGAATACGTAGAGACATTTTTTTGATAGTGCGAAGATCTACAGTACGTACATTTTGGCTTCTTCTAACCTGGGCTTTTGGTTTACTTGCATTTACTTTTTGCTGGGATTTGGATTTCAAGGAGGTTTCTGTTATATATGTATATATATATATATATATATATATATATATATGTGTGTATATGTGTATATTTCTATGTATTTGTGTGTGTGTATATATATATATATATATCTTTATGCATATATATGGATTCTAGCACTGCTGAATCAAACTTTAACAGTCCGAATCCATTATCACCGAACACACTTTAATGAAAGCGCTTTTGCTAAAGTGTGTTAAAAAAAAACATTAAGTCTACTTTTATGCAGGGGCAGCCCCCCCCCCTACTTTAATATTCTCACTCCGAGATCACACTACAGTGGGGAAGAGGGAATTTACTCTTATCCGCACCGAAGTATGACCAGCACAACAGGCATACTTACGCAAAAATGCTGCTTCGGTGAAAAGCATTTTCGTGTAAGTATGTCCACCCCTTAGAAGTGTGTTCATGCAAGAGTCCTAGACCCATATATATATATATATATATATATATATATATATATATATATATATATATATATATATAAATGTGTGTGTATATATGTATATATTATATAGACTCAGAGAGGATGAAAAAATTAGGATAATATAACACTTTTCTGTTATCATAAGGAACTTTTTTTCTCTAGCTGTTATTATTAACTTTGAATTATCTATGATATCACTGCCATTGCTTTATTATATATGTTTATACTGTTTGTGGTTCTCTATTTTAATCTATGCATTTCGCATGTGAAGTAATTTGCCTGCACTGTGCATATAAATGTCAATTTTGACTGTTGCAGTATCCCAGTTAAGAATCATAAATAAATAAAAAAAACAGAAATAAACTAATTAATTTAGTAACCATTGTAAATCTTGAATATTGTAAGCTTTATAAAAATAAAGAAACAGACTGTACAAAACTAAAGGTTGTCACCATAGATTACACAAGATTTCTAAAAAGCTTACAGAATGCTGGCTAAATGTTATTTTGAAATTCATTCTGTTCTTTGTTAAATTTTAAAGTGATGTCTAGAAAAACTGATACCTTGAATGAACCATGTTAGCCAATATTCCAGTACTAAATTAATGAATAAGGGAGCTTCGGCTACCCCAACCATTCCACTTCTGACCTGGTGGTAGTAACTACCACCAAATGAAAAGAAGTAGCCGCCACATTCATTAACTTTAGTGCTGCACTGCTGGAGAAAAAGGCAATATATAACTCTAATTTCTGGAGGCATATAAAGTTTTATGGCCAATGCATAAATGATTTGCTTTTTGACTCATGAAGCACAGATCAAGAATTACAAAATTTTGTTAGTTATATATATAGGTCTACTACATTTTTAGGTTTTACAGCAACATGACCCTCACAAATTATCAAAAAAGTTTGGACAGCTATTTAAAATTTGACAAAAAAAGAGAGCAATTTTCAAAGCAACATATATAGAAAACCTACATATAGTAAGTTTTCATGTCTTGTGTGGTTTGTGGTTCTTGATTCTCGGCTGGAGTGCAGGGAGTGCCTTCTGTGTGGAGTCTGCATGTCCTTCCCGCGGTTGGGTGGTCGTTCGAAAGACATGCATAAATGGACATGCCTTCGCTGAAGGCTGAACATCGAGCTGGCACCTCGGCATTCGTGAAAATCTACTGCCAATCATTAGTGGATCGGAGTTCCGCTGTGGCGACCCCTAACCAGGAAAAGCCAAAAGACAATAACAACAATCTGGTATTTTGTCAGTTTGTATCAATATTCTGAACCAGGCTTTCATTATTACGTAAGCTATTCCTTTACTTTAATGTTGTTGTTGTCTTTGTTTGTCTTTCAGCTTTTCCCGGTTAGGGGTCGCCACAGCGGAACTCCGGTCCACTAATGACTGGCAGTTGGTTTTCATGGTGTCGAGTTGCCAGCCCGATGCCCAACCTTCAACGAAGGCATGTCCTTTACTTGTATTCCTTTACTTTAATGTTGTTTTAAAATTGTTTATTTTTCAGTTAATTTTCAACTGTAGGGTGACTTACAATGTGTATTAATTAGCAATTGTACTCTAGCTTTTTTGTGGCTTTAGGTTGTTCTTATATGGTTGTTCAAAATTTACTCAGAGTGATAAAACATTTTCATTGGATCCTAACTGGTTAAATTGTTTTGCCAGCAATATAATCCTCATTTTTCCATCACTAGCAAATTGGTTATTTCTTCAAGCACAGAAGGTTCTTTCACTGGTATCATGCTCTAGTCACCTAGATGCTTTGGGGGGTTTTATATTAATAAGTTTGCAATATATATATATATATATATATATATATATATATATATATATATATATATATATATATATATTTATAGGTCCCATTTAGATGATCAAAGTCTTAGAACTTTGAATTTCATACGGTCAACACCATATGATCGAAGTTTTAAGACTTCGAATGTTCTAAACAGAGATCGCCATACAGCACAGAATGAGAAATTTTCCCTTTTCCTCGCTGTAATGGGATCTCAGAGTTGGCATATTTAAGTAGCGGGGAGCGTGGGCCCCACATGGATGGTACAGGGGGGCTTGCCCCCCCCTGCGGAAACATCCAGGATTTTTTGTTTTGTTTTTGTTTTCTTTTAGATGTTTGAAATCTTAAAACTTCGATCATATACTATCAGCCATATGAAATTCGAAGTTCTAAGATTTTCATCATCTAAATGGGACCCATATATATATATATATATATATATATATATATATATATATATATATACATATATATATAAATGACCTATAAAGCCAACAATAGAAAATAAGTACTTGTAATTTTAATGGGACTAATCATTTTTGACTTTGTAAAGTGACTTCATAAATTTTGCTTTTGTTTCAAAAAAATCACGCCATCAGTTTTCTCAGAGTCCTGGTCATTTGGTTTACCCTCTCTAGATGCAGGAAAGTATTAAAACTTAGAAGGGTTAGATTTAAAAGGCCTTAAAGCAGTACAAACATCTTCTTAATACAAAAGAGTGTTCAAGACCCAAGTGAGATAATGCATATGTGCAGTTTGGTTGCAGACAATACACTGGATAGTGCATACTAGGTCACACTTGTTCCTTTCCTGCGTAGTGTAGCAGCCCTTACCTGATTTAGGGCTATATAGAAGTATGGCATCAGCTGGAGTGCAGAGCAATATAAAGCATACCCCAGATCAGGTCATATGCAAATAGAACATTACAGGCTCTATCAGTCTGAGGTCCATTGTAAGACTGGAGAATTCACAGGTGCAACATGAAAACAAATCAGGCCTTGCATTAAGGGTTATTAAACAGATATAATCAATCCACTTAATAACTTAGGTCTGTAGCTCACAAAGCTGTTCAGAACTGGGACTATTATTTGCTAGTAATGTTGTTATAATCAGAGCAGGATACTTCCTCAAATCAGTTTGTCTTTATTGTTTCTCCAAGAGTACTTTTGGTATCCAGTTGGCCACTTTATCTTTCACTTACTACATCAGGTGTGACATAACTAAAGTTTATGAAGATAAATCAATCTAGCTAATTAAAGACCTGGTTCTAAATGCCTAATATTAAGCTATGCAGACCTTCTGAGTCCTTTATTTAATGGTGATATTAGGATGCCCATATAGCAGAAAGTAAGCCAACCTCCTTTAATCCTGACCTTAATTAAATCCAATTTGAAAAATGTAGATAGATAGACAGACTGATAGATATATAGATACATTGATAGATATTCACATTGTTTTCATCAATTGCATGCATATAGCCAGACTTCTGTTGTAAGAACACTATTAGAAAAGAAACATAGGATCATAGGAAGTTACTAGGCTAATGGCCCTAGGGCCCTTACAAGCCTAGCCAAGTCCTGCTCTTATTTCCATGATCAGTACCTACTGCCTCTGTCCACGAGGGACACAGGTGTAACCCCTGGGGTGAATTTACAATTACCCATCCAGTCGTCTAGATTGCATTTGAAGAGGGCCAATGAGGTGCTCTGTTTGACATGAAGTGGGAGTCTGTTCCAAAGGTGTGGTAACCTCTGGTAGACAAATCTGTCCCTCAAGCAGTTTCTATTAATGTTACATACCAGGTTAAGGTCTTTAGAGCTAGTAACCAGTGTAGCAACTGACTCACAGAAATGCAGCATTTCCAATAAAGCAGGGTCAGAGATTGCCTTGTATGCAGAGATCACATCTGAGTAGTCTGTATGAAACAGTATAAAGTGACAGTGATTTCAGATGATCCACATAGGACAGATGCTGAAGACCGAGAATTTTCCTTGTGAGGAACCTTTGTAGTCTCTCCAATTGCTGCAGGTGCTTGGAAATGTATCTCTAGTAATTTCTTGATTTCTGTACTTTTCAAGCTTTCTTTAGGAAAAACATAAAGCAGCTAGACTGGTTTCATCCAGGTATTAAATGTTCTACCCCTAGATACAGTCTAACTCCCATTGTGTTTTAGCATTATTAGATATGCCAGTGACATATGAAATCATATATCATGAGGCCCTTTTAGAATATCGTTATATCATGTGCTGATTAGTTAGGGTGGTTCTTAGACAATTTTACATCTTTATTAAGCAGTGAGGATCCACTTGGGGTCTATTTTGTGATTTTTGAGTCTATATGTTGCCTCTTGGAGGGTTCATTAAACAGAATTATTATTCATCTTTGTAATCTTCTGATCCTGGAGAGGGTCTTACCCTCTCACTATTAAATGTTTTCCTTTCTGAAATGCAGATCATTTTACCCCTCATTAAGATGGCAATCCAGTGGGTCAATAGTTAAGTTTTCTACCTTAGAATGTTAGGATATGTTGCTATCTGTCAATGTGCAGTTCAGATGCTGACCCAATATATGTGTGCATTTTCTCTGGGGTACTCTAGTCTGTTATTTAAATGGTATTGGTTAATCAGTTACTTTAAACTGTCTTGTATATTACAATTATCTTGTCTTTGTGACCAATGTCATTGCTGAAAAGGATCCAGTAAATAATCCTTGAAAATGTTGATATTATTTTGGTTATGTTAAGTAACAGAAGAGTCTTGCTCCTGTGGAAGAACCACAAACTTTGTTTTATGCATCTGGGACCTCGGGCCTAGACTACTGTAACAGCCTTTAACAGCAATGAAATAATTCAATACTACTAAGAGCTACAAGCTGCCCAGAATTCAGCAGCATCAGTACCCACAGAGATTATCATAGCTACTCTAGTGCCTCATTCTTGTAAGATCTAAAATTAACTTCCAGTAAGTCTTAGGGTCAAATTTATACTGTCAGACCACACAGAGAAACCAGCTTTTCATTTTATTATATAATTCCATTTAAAGGTTCTCCTTTCAAATTCATAACATTGTGGCTGTAGGACTCTTCAGTTTTTGCTTAAGGATAGGCAGTGACAGAGTTTTTTTTGTACTAAAGTGAGTCATTAAAGGTACCAGGCCATTATATCCTGTTAAAGACATACTCTGTTGTGGCCATTGGTGCTAGTTTGTTGGTCAGACTGTAGCTGGAATATACTGTCTTATGGCACAAGGTAGCTGTTCAGACAGTATTTACTTTAACAGTAAGAGAAAGAGAAGGTGTAATAAGAAGCCCACTGCATTTGAGATAAGACTTTGAGATTTTAATGTAGCCAAATTGATTGAAGACTATGATGATAAAATGAGAAATACTGACACGCAAGATGAAGTAGCTAAAGACACTTGCCATTCTAATTTAAAATTATTAACAGAACTGTGTTCGTGAAGTCTGCTGCTAAGTCTTTGTTGAGAATTAAGACCATAATAATAATGTAAGGAAAGCACAGACAATATTGTGAAAATGGTGTCACTTTCCCAGTTGTGATAGCAACGCCGACAGTAAGGTATGATGCATTGGTTCACAAATGAATTTTACTGATGGTAGTAAGATACTTGACAGCAATGTATTACTCTGCTGTAGCTCAGTGGCAGAAATATCAGTACAGTAAAGAGTCGATTATCTAAACTAATTGGGACCTAGGGTAGTTCAGATAATCAAACTGTTTGGATAATCAAACATATAATTGAAAGATAAAAAACTTCTAAAAATCTTATTTTTTCTTCTTGCAAGAATGCACTTTTCAACCATTCAGCGATTCCAGTGGACAATAAATAATATTTTTCACACACAAGCTGGCTACAAGCTCAAAAACATGCTCAAGCGACTACATATAATGTTTATGTATTCAGACTTCATGATTTTTCCTACCCAAAAACTTTGGATGGCTGGTTCAGATAATTTAAGTTTTGGATAAGCAACGTTCAGATAATCAAGTCTCTACTGTATAAATATTTTTCCAAAATGCAGATTTCAAGCAATGTATAATGCATAAAACCAGAAGTACTTATACAATATTGCCTGCCTGGTACTTTTTAAAATGAACCTGGGTGAAGAAGGGATCACAGTCAAGGAAGATTTGACTAAATGTGATAAATTGTCTGCTTTGGATTAACTAAGTCTTAGTAACTGAGTAAAACAGCTGATTAACCAACAGAAGTGTTTATTACTTCCTAATTTTAGTCTAAATAAAATTACAGAAAACTTTTTAATATTTGAAGTTTTCTTTTCTTGCTCAGTGAACAACGTGAAGCTGGGCAATGATGTTGCCATACTGATGATAGATCTGTCTTCAAGTGCAAAGCATGCTCTGACTACATAACGCACATACCTGTGTGCTATAACGTTAGGAAGGGGATGGAGCAGTTCCCCAGAGTTTTCAGTAACTGATCCATTCTGGGCAAGATCATGCAGACGCACTGAATAAATATAAACAACTAAATAAAAAATGTGAAGGGGAAATAACTTACTTTTGCTATCAGTTTTATCATTTTTGTGTGTGCATTTAGGCACCCCGATGAACATTTGCAGCTTTTTATATTTTACCCAGCTGCCTTATCCCGCTTAAATCATACTTTGAAAAATCAATGTCATTTATTTTTTATCTTCCATCAAATGTTGCCTTCACTAGCATTTGAAGATGAATGCTGATTTTTTTTTTCATTAAAAGCATTCACAGAATATTATTGTAAATGTATTTAAAAGGCACAGTTACCTTTGTATAACACCTGGACCATTTCTTGATGTTCTAAGCCATGAAATATTGTTGTAAGGTTATTTGAAAGTCAGGAATTTAGAAGCCTGCTGGGTACAGCAGTCAGAAGTTTTTTATGGGGGGGGCTCCAGTGATGCAAGTGTAACACTTAATAGTTTTAGGGTAAAGTACAGGAGTGATGCAGACTTCCTGTTAGCTATGGCTGCATTCTAACCTATACAAATTTTGATGTGCGTTCAGATTTAGATGTGAATAACCACTCTGCAGCCTCACCAATTGTAGCAGATCCTGCCAGCATACTTTCGTTGCAGATGTAGGAATGAATGCAGGCCACTAAAAGACTAGGGATATAAGATGGCTAACAAATCCACTAAATAAGCAAATCTTTACCACATGTAAGCTGTGATGTAGCATGTACTTTCATACACCTAATATTCCCCATATGTGACATCATATAAAATGCCAAATCATATTAATTCCACCATACTACATTCTGCATATGCATATGTAGTTCTCCAGACAGTAGGGATAGATAGATAGATAGATAGATAGATAGATAGATAGATAGATAGATAGATAGATAGATAGATAGACTGACAGATTGATAGACACATGGGTATATAGTTAGACAGACACTAGATAGCAATATAATAATGTTGTCTGGATGTCACATGATCTCTTACACTGACTACAATGGAGGGCAGCATTAAACAGATGCACAGTGGTAGTTCAGTAGTGCCCATCGACTGTTGAAAACTTATTTTTACTTTTACTTAAGCTGCATCTTTGAAAAAAAAAAAAAAAAATATATATATATATATATATATATATATATATATATATATATATATATATATATATATATATATATATATATATATATATATATATATATATATATATATATATATGTATATATATATATATATATATATATATATATATATATATATATATATATATATATGTATAGACTTTTGGTCACTTACATTCCACTGACTCCAATCATGCAATAACTTGTAAAGGAGACATATTGAAGATATACATATTATGTATAAGTTTTGTATCTATACTATCTATTTAATCTCTCTCTCTCTCCCTATATATATATATATATATATATATATATATATATATATATATTTGTATTTATATATCGCATATATTTATGAACTTCTATCTATAAATCTCTCTCTCTCTCTCTCTCTCTCTATATATATATATATATATATATATGGGTCTACTTTGTTTGTTCGAAAACACATTTGGTTAAAATTCACTTGACTAAGCACACTTGACTGAAAGATCACTTCACTGAAAACTCATTTAATCGAAACTCATTTCATCAAAAGTAATATATGACCTTTACCCCACTGTAGTGCGATCCTGGAGTTAGAATATAAAGCAAGGGGATGTGGGGGGGTGTAGCCCCTCACATAGTTTGAGTTTATATTATCTTGTGGAAAGAGTTATTCATTGTACTTGTCAATATACATGTCTATGGTTTAAAACATTTAAAATAGGTGGGGGGGCTGTGTCCCCCCCCCACTTTACATTCTAACTCCAGGATCGCACTACAATTGGGTAAAGGCCATATATAACTTTCGACAAAGTGAGTTTCAACCAAATGAGTTTTCAATGAAGTGAGCTTTCAGTCAAGTGTGCTTAGTGAAGTCAGTTTCGACCAAATGTGTTTTCGACCACAGTAGACCCATATATATATATATATATATATATATATATATATATATATATCACAGGGATGGGACTCTCACTGCAGTTCAAGGTACCATAGTTGTATTAGCAGCCTGATACTGTAGCATCAGAGGACTGAAGAAGCATAGCTCATTTGCCTCTATTGGAGTGGGAAAGGTAACATGGAATTAAGGGAACAGACATAAAAGTGCAATTTCTCCTGTGTGGACCAAGGAATCCACTTTCCATGTTGTGGGGGGGGGGCATGGCTATTGCTGGCAATGTCCTTTGAAGAAGTGAAGGACAATCAGCACGGACAGTCCATTGAATGGCCCCTTTTGGCTTCACAAGTCAAGTAGCCATGGGAGATCATAAGGCTAAGAAGAAAAAGAAAAAAAACTTCAGCCAAGTCTAATTGATGCCTTAAACAATTGGCCCTCCCATTCAACCTTCAACAAGTGATGGGGAATGAACAGGCAGATTATCTAGGAGGGGACAAATGGTCAACAAGCAGTGGGAGCAAAGAGACCTCAGTTGAAAGGCACTCAGCCTATGCGTTTAAAGTTCAAGTTAAAGCATTAGCTAGATTTTATTAATCAGTTCATGGACAAGAACATGGAACGACAGAGGAGTCAGTGCCTGTCAGTCAAACAGCCATTAGAGGTATCATGAATGTGAAAGCCTGGACTTGCTCTGCCTATAAGAACTGCTACTGAATAAGACAATTTCATCTCCATGTTGTCTTGTTAGACTAAAATTAATTTCTTTTGGAAGTGGGACATAGGGTGTATATACAAGGTAAGAGGCAAAGGTAACCTTGATTCATATGAAAAGTTTAAACAAACATGACATAGTCTCTGGGCCGTTCTTTGCTTGAAGAATTTTGCTGTCTGTACCGTAAAAGAAACAATGTTTAAAAATATTGATTCTACACCACAAATATCAGGGTTCACCACTTTTCATTGCTACAGGTCAAATAGAAGAGAAAGTGATGTCTCCATATTTATACCAGTCTAATAAAAAGCTAGGTGTACAGAAAACAGTTCAGAATTAGAAGTCATGTATATAAACATTGCAGGAGAAAAGTCCAGACTGAACATGCTTGGGCATTTTAAAATATCATCCCTTTATTATATGTTTGATAAGAAGGTAAAACCATTAAGCACAAATCTCTCTTTTGATGGATGATTCCTAAGCATTGTCAAGCTTAGTAAAACACAATATAGAAAGTCAAAAATGAGGAAATCGAACTCAGGACTACAGGATGAAGGTCATTAGCAGCTTATAGCCTTAAATCCTCTACAGTGAACTTCCAGAGAGTCTGCTGTAGGCATGAAAATTTTCAGTCTCACTTACTTTAACTAAATATAGACAATCATTTTGGTCATTAAAACATTAACTGTAATGGATCTCATTCACATTGTTGAACTTTTACAAGTTCGACCATCATATGGTCAAACCATATGTTCGAACTTGTAAAACTTTGAATGTTTCAATGGAGATCACCATAAGGGAAGCTTTCCCTTTCCTGCAATGTAGTGTGATCTCAGAGTTGGTATATTTAAGTAGCGAAGGGTGTAGGGGGTGTAGGGTCGTTTGTCCCCTGGTTACAACCTTCAGGTAAGTTTTTTGTGGTTTTTTTTTATTACATTGTCAAACTTTTAAAAGTTCGACAACGTGATATAGACCCAACTGTAATTACCACCATCCTAGTAATAAATACTTCAGTATATGATTAGTGTTTATAAATCCAAGTGATTCACAATAAGTCATTCATAATCCAACAAAGGGGAAACAACAGACTAGATATTACCTTAACAAATATTACATCTAGTAATTTTACCTTCCCCAAATTAAACCCTCATTACTATACACTGAAACACTGACCATGATGCCATTTTCTTTCAATCTAAGAATCAGAACCTACAAAATAAAAAAAAAGGTCTCCACCTTTCTGAACTATGGTAAAGGAAATTATATTGAAAGAATGCATTTCTCTAAAAACAGTGCAGGACAAATCTCTCAATAACCCATTCTCAACAGCTCAAAATGCTGTGAATAAACTATATAATATCCTTAAATGTTGCATCTAGAAATTAATGGGTTCATAGGTTCATGGGTAGGTACTAGGCTATCGCCCCAAGGGCCTACATAAGCCTAGCCAACAAAGTTCCCTGGCTTACACCACCCAAGAAAGTTATTTTCCTGTGCCACTGTCGAGCAGAGACACAGAAGTGATCCCCAGGGTGTATTTCCTATTACCTATCCACTCATCAAAATTTTTCTTGAAGAGTGCTAATGAAGAACTTTGCTTGACATAGATGGGTAGCTTGTTCCAGAGTATGGGAAGTCTCTGGGACAGGAATCTATCCCCCCAGCATGTCCTGTTTATTGTGGTGACAAGGTTTAGGTCCCTAGAGCATATAGCTCGGAGGGATTGGGATATCTTTAGGTGTATCATGTCCAACAGCTCTGGGTTTGACATAGCTTTATATGTTAGGCAGAGATCACCTCAGAGTAGGTGATATGCTACGGAGTAAAGCTGGAGTTTTTTGAGGCGGTCAGTGTAGGGCATTTGTTTGAGGCCAGTAATCCTCTTTGTGAGGTACTTCTGTGGCCTTTCCAGCTGCTGCAGATGTCTTGTGAGGTACATTCCAAAAGGGGCGTTGTACTCTATAATGGGTCTAATGAGTGTAGAGTAGAGAGGAACAATGACCTCTTTTTTCCTGGATGGGAACCCTTTTATGATGAGGTGTGCCACGTAGAAGGACTTCCTGACTACTGTGGCAATGTGACTATCAAAGGAGAGACTACTGTCCACCTGGGTCCCAAGGTCTCTTATCACACATTCGGTGTTAAGTAGATTGCTGCCTATGTGGTAGTTCATGGGTATAGAGTTTTTACCAAAGGGGATGACACTGCACTTTTTGGCATTGAGCTTGAGGCCATGGCTCTGACACCAGGCATCTGTCTCAGCGAGGCCCTTCTGTAGGATGTCCACATCATTTGGGGACTTGACTATGGCTCCTAGTTTGCAGTCATCTTTAACTTCGTTAGCCAGAGGCCTTCTGTGTTAGCCTGTACTTCAGAGAAGTAGATACCAAACAGGAGAGGTCCCAGGATGGAACCCTGTGGTACTCCACTTGTCACTGCTTTGATGTCAGATTTGGAGTCTGCAACTTTTACAGTGTGGGTTCTGTCAGTGAGCCAGTTGGCAACCCATCTTGTGACATAGGGATTTATACCTAGTTTAGTGAGTTAAGCTATAATTATAATATATGGGGGAACATGTTGATCAAATAAAGTATATAAAGTAAGCAAGTGCTATAACAAGAAAAAAGATAAAAACTGTAAGTATTATAAATATACAGAGAAAACGTGCATCAAATAAAGTATATAATATAAGCAAGTGCTATAACAGGAAAAAAGATCTACTATACTATCATCAAAATGATCCTTACCCTGAAATCAAATTGCACCTAAACACAACACATTAATCTCACTACATTTATCAAATGAGTTAGATCCATTGAAAAATAGCTTCAAAAGTCAAAGGGAATAACAAGATTTTGTTAAATTATGATAGAAAGCTAAAGGGAAAAGTAGCAGCCTATCAATGACTTGTTCATAATATGTCAGCCTAATGCATGTAACTGCTTTCACTTACTACTAGAATTTATTAATCAAATATCTCCTGTGGTTAAATTATATACTGGTATCGTAACAATTAGGGATATAAGTACAACACCTTTGGCCATTATGGAATGATACCCTAGTGTTATGCAACACATGAGAACATCAGCAATAGAAAAGGTAAAGAACAGTACTGGATCAGCTAATATGGTAGTGTGATGTCCCTCCTCTGTGCTAGTGACCAAGGAGCCTCAATCCTCACCACTGACACCAGTGGGGAACATTCACTGTGAAAAAAATAAACACACACAGTATTTTCAGTATTTTCAGATGCAGCCCTCTGGACCAAGTACAATTACCCTTACACGCACAAAAAGAATGCACACTCCAGTCCTGGGGCTGGGCTTCCTCTCCAGGCCCCAAATAAGACTCCCCACTCACCACTATATAGCTGAGTCCTTAGCTGGGTGTTCCAAGCCAAGACCTCCACCACCCTCTCTGTGAAATCAGTGCTGTCAGTTTGCCTGTTCAAAGTAGCTGTCGCACACACTCTCTTTCAGATTTGATTTTCACACACATACACCCACATGGGAAAGAATGGCACAGTGTATCCACTCTGCCACCTCTACCCAGACTATAAGGTAGATTTGCTTCCACCAGAACAACCAAAGCCAGCTACTTTAAGGCTCTTATCAGGGTACCCAATTACTCTTACCAAAATTAATACTTATACAAATGTTATGTTTGACCAAGCAGCAAAACTTTCAGGAATGTGCAGCCACAGTGCCACCATATAAATGCAAGTACTCTCAAAGATTAAATAATTTCTAAAAAAAAAAGCAGCCACAATGAAAGGTATTGATATATTTAATAATAAATAATAAAAAAGAAAACATGAAAATACTGAATATCTATTTACAATAAACACCAAATTTCATGTCACAGGAAATACAAGCAACTTTTAGCTAATCTCACTATATTTTCACTGACTAGAGTATTACTGTTCTCAAGTTACTTACTAAAGCAAGGTAAGATGAAGGTGGATGAGTGTCTTGTTAGGTCCAAAAACAGACTGCACCCCTCACATCTCTCACTAGCATTCAAATACAATTTCAGTGCTGGCTACAGAATGATATCACATTTGGTCACTTGACTCTGTGGTTCCCACACTACCCCCTCACTAGAAACTGAGCCAGGATCTGGCACTAATGTGTCACAGTACACACACAGAGGTTTAGCTAAGGTTTATTACAGCATCTGTGAACTGTAAAACAATTCTAACACTTCCACCCTTCCTGCAGAGGCTAACAAGCCATTCTCTGGCACCCCAGGGCAGCAATTAGTTAACCACTATGGACAATAGAGCAGGATCCCAGCACAGTCTTTTCACAGACATTACATCTCTGGCTACATTCAGTCCTGTGAGATAAAATCCCTATCGCTTAAACCAAGTCATTTAATTTCAGGCTATTTTTCTTAAAGTTAGCTGGGCTGAGTTTAGCCCCTTCCCTTCCAGTGCCCTCTGTTAAAATGTATACATTTAATCAGTTACAACAATACAGTCTGACAAACGTATTTCTTTTCTGTCCAGCAGCCCCACTGTTGATACATTTTTAACAGAAAATACTTTACAAATACATTTTTAACATAAGCATCTGTACAAATCAGTTTGATATTCAAATGACATATAATTCTTTGTAAAACTTCATCTAGCTATGCTGGCATATGTTACATATGAACTGCCCTACTTCCCCTGGCAAGGATGGCACTACCTCACATCATTACATGTAGGATTTTCTTATACTCTACAAGGGAAATTTAAGCCAAGACAAATATGCATTACTGTACAAACTAACTTCTTACAAAATGGACTTGTTTTAGAAGTTTGGCACAGAGTTATACCTGTATCTAAACAGAAGGGCTGTGCTTGCACCACATACTAAGAGTTATACATCAATCAGCCGTATGTGCATCTTCTATAAACTCATGGAGCAGATAATAAATAAGTTTTTCTTAAAAGACTCTAGTGATGTTCTAATAAGAGATTCAGAGCAGTACACAATTATTAAAGGAAGATTGTCCCTCTTTAGTTTGGAATCATTCATTAAAGAAGTAAGAGCTGCACTTGACAAAAGATCAGTTGCCCAAACAGTAGACTTGGACCTTGTCAAGGCATTTGATGCAGTGTCCCATAAATACATAACAAGCCATGTAAATGAAACACTGTATGTCCTTAAGGGGTCATTTGCATATATCCCATGGGCTTCCATTATAGGATGTTTAAGGTATCACACTTTGAAAACTCTATCTTTGTGTTTTTTTCTTGCGGTTTATATCTAGTATGTCACAGAGATTATGTAATCATTGGTCACCAACACAAATGTGTGACACACAGATGAGAGACAAAGATTGATAATTAGCATAAATATGTGACATACAAAATGATGAATCACAAAACATTGACAACTTCTCTGCGATTATTAGTAAACCTCAGCTACAAAAGCCAGATCAAGAATGGTCCGAATAGTGATACTGGTAGACAAAGGCTTTTAGTAATGTAATGCACAAGGTTAGGGGCAAAGGTAGGCTTAGGGTTAGCACATTTCACCTCCCTGCACCACTCTCCTCATGGGTGCTAACTCTAACACTACCTTCTGCTCCTATTTCTAGCTTTACACATTATGTTATTAAAAAAATACTTTCCTTAACAGTGCCTCTAGTCAAAGCAAAAGAACATAGAACATGCACAAGGCCAAACCGCCACAATACAAAATCTATTCCCTTATCTAACCCTAATTCTAAACCCAATCCATGAACACTTGAACATACACACTACCAGCTATAACATAATCATAGACATTCCACAACCATAACCTTTTCAAGTCCAACATTCTTTTTTGCACACTCCTTGAATCAAACCAAATGTGATTCATACAAATCTGCATTCACAAATCTATGATGTTGCTTATTTTTACACCTGCAAAAACTTGAACAAACAAATGACAATCATCACATAATATTATTTTTCCTTTAAATACCACATGAATTAGGCCAATATTTGAATACAATTCACATTTTTGTAATCTAAAAACAAACCATATAATACAGCTTGAGAAAAGCAGGAGTTTTTAAATAAGAAACAAAGAGAGCCTGAAAGCATGAGCTACTTGGACACATTTTCAAGAGCTGTTCATGCTCTTTCTATTGAACAGCTTTCTGACAAGGGATCTTTACTTAACATACAAAGTTATGTCAGTTTCAGTTGTACTTGAAAATATGTACATTAAGTATATGGCCAGTAGAGGTAATGCGAGAGGTTGTAACCACCCACCAAAAATGAATGTAAATAATATGTAGATCAATATGTATGTATACCTTTAAGAAGCGTTCTAGCTGCTTGCACAAGTGTATAAATACTGAGCATGTGCAAGCCTGACTGCCATTTTGTAGTAAGCTGTTGAGATGTAAACATGTATGTCTGTGTAGTCTGTCAGCCAATCAGTTTGTTTATATTTTGTACTGCTGCTATCCATCCTGATGTGTTTCTGTGTAATTAAGCATATAAACGAACTGCCTCACCTGTTCATCTTCAATAGTAAAACAAGACGAGCAACATGGTATCAGAAGTAGGATGCAGAAATCCAGATTCAAGACCAAGAAGGCACTCAGTTAAAGGTAGAGGAATAATCCCCATTGCACTTATAATTCGCAAAACAGGTCAGAAACGTATTTCGGGTATCAAAGCTTACTTAAATGATTTCTCATTTGCAAAATATAAAAAGAAACACTCAGAATGCTCTAAATGAATTTCGGATTAAACGAAATGTCTGAAACTGCAACATATTGATAAAAAATATTTGAATAATTGCAGAAAATGTCTGAAATAAAGTCCAAATCACATAAAATGAATAAAATAAGGTTTTTCACTATGTGCTACTTTTCACATTAATTAAATCTATTCAAGATATCCAAAGTATACAAAGTGTTTGCAAGTTTGTGCAGTACAGTTATTTCGCAAAATACAGCCATTTCAAAGCATATGTCGCAAAGCACAGTATTTCAAAGAGTTCATTGTGCATGTGTACATGTTCATATATAACTATAAGGAAGCCCGGACTGCATTATGTTTTACTGTAATTTGTTGGCATGGTCAAAGGCTTTCATAAACCAGCTCCTCTTGTCTTAATATTGCAGACAATTGGAGAGTTTTTGAGCAAGAGTACGATATTTTCATACAGATTTCATTTTCTAAGATGTCTGTACAAAGGCATTTATTCTACTTAATTTAGCTGGTTCAGAAGGCATAGAAAGAGAGCATTCATTTGTGTATGCACCTGCTGTATTTGCAGGACAGGGGAGAACCACCATATAGTGGTGCCGGCTGAGTCAAAGGAAGACCCCCCCCCCCCCGAGTGCTTAAAATGTAAATTTAGAGAAATGTATAATCCCCAGATGAATATTACAATGGAAAGGCACTTATTTTACACAAGTGATCAAAAGCCTGGTGAAAGTTTTGAGCATATATAACTGACTTGAGAAATAAAGCTAAAATGTGCAGATTTGGTGATTTAAGGGGTGAGTTAATAAAAAACAGACTTGTATGTGGTATTAAAGGTGATGCTGTGTGAAAGATTTTGAATAATGCCAGCGATTTAACTTTGAATAAGGGCCATTGAGATTTGTCAGATGTGAGCTCACAGAAAAGCACACAGGTATACTTACAAACAAGAAATGCATGATTCCAGTGTCTTCTAGTGCTCATGTTGATACTATGCAGCATGTGGTTAAACAAAATAGGTCCCAGCACCTGTAACAATCACTGGGAAACCCAGTAGCTTTCTAGCAAATTCCAGAGTGTGCACAGTCTCGGTGAAGCACAAGAATGAGTCAGCAAACACAAAGAATGTGCTTATACCCAATTTCATAGTCAACTGTCGTAATTGTGGTGCAAATCATGAAACCACAAGTGCTTAGCTTTTGGTCAGCAATGCCACAAATGCAATAAGTGGAATCATTTCAAATGGTTTTGTAAATCAAACAAGGGGCTTTCTTTTATTAAAAGAGAACATTCAAAGAGAAGAGTCAATCAGTTTGAAAGTTGTGACCCTACTTTTTATGTTGATGGTGTGTCTGTGCTTAATGAAACAGTCAACGCAGTAGATTTATGGGCATAGAATGAAGTATTTTGTATTGTTCGGATAAATGGAAGATCCATAGAGCTCAAAGCTGACACAGGTTCAAAGTGCAATGTTATGTCAGCAAAAACATTTGCTAGAGTATGTGCTGGTGAAAAGCTTAATTTAGCAAAGGATGTGAAGCTTGTTGCTTATGGTGGTGAAGAAATGCAAACTGAAGGCTTTGTAGTGCTTTCATGTTACTCTGCTGTGAACAGCTATGACTTGCAATTTTACATAGTCAAAAGGCATGTACAGTCATTATTAGGCCTCAGAGATAGTTTGAAAATGGGGCTACTTTCATTTAATAAAGAATTGCACCATGTAAGCTTAAAAGACCACTGTTCTAATTTCACCAAGACTATTTTTTCTACTTATGCTGTTCTTTTCGAAGACAAACTAGGCAAACTCCCAGTTGTGTACTCCATGAAGTTAGACCCTGAAGTCAGTCCAGTTGTCAGACCAGCCTATAAAGTTCTAGTACCTATGCAAAACAGAGTCAAGGCTGAGCTAGATAAAATGGTGCATCAAGGTGTAATTTGCCCAGTTGAAGAACCAACTGAATGGGTATCCTCCATGGTCGTAGCTCATAAGAAAAGCTGAGATGGTATCAAAATATGTATAGATCCATGAGATTTGACTAAAGCACTGAAAAGACATCATCAAATGCATACAGCTGAAGAAGTCACTGCTCTTACATCAAATGCCACTGTTTTTTCTGTCTTAGATGCAAAGAGTTCATTTTGGCAAATTTTGCTTGACAAGAAATCTTCATTGCTAACCACTTTCAGTACTCCTTTTGGCAGGTACAGATTTTTGAGAATACCATTTGGGATAAATTCTGCCAGCGAAGTCTTCCAGCGTGCAATGGAGCAAATTTTTTCATGGTATCCGTTTGCTATTATAGTAGATGATATTCTAGTAGGAGGTAATAGTGAAGCTGAGCATGACAGAAACCTCAGACAGTTCTGGAAAGAGAACATCAAGAGAATCTTAAGCTGAATCCTCAGAAGTGCAAATTCATGCTATGAGAAGTTACTTATGTTGGTCATTTCTTTACCAGTTCAGACTTATGACCAGATCCTTCCAAGCAAACAGCAATTATTGAGATGACAGCTCCAGACAATGTTCAAGCCGTACAACATTTTCTTGGCATGGTTAACTTCCTAGACAAGTTGATTCCAGACTTGAGCCAACGTTTAGCACCCCTCAGAGAGCTGACATGGAAAGATGTATCCTGGTCATGGTCAGAGCAACACTAGAGAGCATTTGATGACCTGAAACAGAGAATTGCCAGTCCACCAACTCTCAGATACTATGATGTTCACAAACCAGTTACTCTTTCTTGTGATACGTCGAAGTTTGGTCTTGGTGCAGTCATTCTTCAAGAGGGTAGACCAGTAGCCTATGCATCCAGAACTCTAACCCAAACCAAAATGCAGTATGAGCAGATAGAGAAAGAACTCTTAGCAATTATGTTTGCATGTTCGAAGTTCCATGATTATATTTATGGTAAACCTATCCAGATTGAAACAGGTCACCAACCTCTAATCACTATTTTGATAAAGCCTATGTATATAGCTTCTGCCAGATTGCAATGCATGATGTCGAAATTGCAAAAGTATAGTTTCAGTCTTGTCTACAAGAAAGGCAAACTTCTTTATCTTGCTGATACATTGTCCAGATTGCCCAGAAATACCACTGAACAGCATGAAAATGAGAAACTTCATTTTGAAGTCATGGAAGTGAGAAATGTTTCTTCCACATATCTTGATGAGCTTAGAAGTTATACAGCCTCAGATACAATACTTCAAAAGCTCAACCGTTTTATCAGTTGAGGATGGCCGTCAAAACAGTCTTGTTTACCTCATGACCTGCAACCATATTTTCCTTACAGAGATGAGATTTTGTTTGACAATGGCATCATCATGAAAGGTCCAAAAGTGATTGTTCCAAAAGCCTAACAACAAGAGTATATTACCATCTTGCATCAGGGTGGCACATCTACGGACCCTGGAAACTATCACCCCATAAGCCTGACTAGCCTAGTCTGCAAGGCTATGGATAGGATCATCATGGAACTCATAAACAAAGACATTGGGGACCTACAGACACTAGATCCTACCCAATTTGGCTTTGTCAAGGGCAGATCCTGCCTTTTAAACCTGGTCAACTTCTTTGAAACAGTCACCAAGGCCATAGATGAAGGGAAGGTAGTCCACACAGCCTATCTGGACCTCGCAAAGGCATTTGACACAATACCCCACTCGGGCATCATAGATAAGCTATCCAGCCTAAATATAAACCCCTATGTCACAAGATGGGTTGCAAACTGGCTCAAAGACAGAACCCACAGAGTCAGAGTTGCTGGAGCCATGTCCGACTCGAAACCGGTCACAAGTGGCATCCCACAAGGTTCTGTCCTGGGACCTCTCTTGTTCGGTATTTATTTTTCTGAGGTACAGGCCAACGTGGGAGGACTATGGCTCACCAAGTTCGCAGATGACTGCAAACTGGGCGCCATAATCGACTCTCCAGCTGACACAAACATCCTTCAAAAGGTCTCAGAGACAGATAACTGGTGCCAGAGCCATGGTCTAAAGCTAAATGCCAAAAAGTGTATAGTCATACCCTTTGGCAAAAACAATGTGCCCACAAATTACCACATAGGTGGTAACCCATTAAGTACAGAGAAAGTAATTAGGGATATGGGGACCCAAGTTGATGGCAATCTCTCCTTTGACAACCACATTGCCAAAGTGGTTAGAAAGACCTTCAATATAGCCCACCTCATCAAGAAAGGATTCACATCTAGATCAAGAGAGGTAATTGTGCCCCTTTATTCATCCCTCATCAGGCCCATCATAGAATACAATGCCCCCTTTGGGATGTACCATACCCGACACCTACAGCAATTAGAAAGACCCCAAAAGTACCTCACCAGGAGGATCAAGGGACTCAAACAGATGCCATATGCTGCTCGGTTAAAAAAACTCCAGCTCTACTCAGTTGCATACCGCCTACTTCGAGGCGATCTATGCCTGACATATAAAGCTATGTCCAACTCAGAATTCATGAACATGCTCCACCTCAGTAAATCTAAATCCCTTAGAGCCACGCGCTCGAGGGACTTGAACCTCAGCACAGAAATAAATAGAACATGCTGGAGGGACAGATTCATAACCCAGAGGCTCCCTTCGCTCTGGAATAGAATTCCAATTCATGTTAGGCAGAGCACCTCATTGACTCTCTTCAAGAAGAATCTTGATGAGTGGATGGGGGATCGTAGGTTTGTCCCATGGATTACTTCCGTGTCACTATTAGACAGAGGCACAGTAAACTAAACTTTAAAAAGGGCACAGTACACTCAAATCAAGGGGTGGCGTAAGCCAAACACAATCGGGCTAGGATTATAAATGCCCCAAGGCAGATAGCCTAGTATGAACCTATGAACCTATGAACCTATGGCTACCCAGGAACTGTTTCTACGAAAAGAAGGGTGAGAGGATTAGTATTTTGGCCTTCTATGTCAAGAGACATTGAGAGAGTACTTTCATCTTGTTCTGTATGTAATAGTACTAAGCCACATCAACAGAAAGAACTCTTTCAGCTAAACCATATCAACAGTAGCTACAGACATTTTCGAATGTAATGGTCAACATTACATGGTATTAGTAGACTCTTATTCAAATTGGTTCGAGATTGACCTACTTCCTAATCTAGCGCACAGTACTGTCATTACTAAGATGAAGTGCCATTTTGCAGTCCATGGTAGTTCTCACAAAGTTATTTCTGACAATGGTACACAGTTTACAAGCCAGCAGTTCAAAAGATTTGCTGATGAATGGGACTTTATTCATGTTACGAGTAGCCCTGAGTACCAACAGTCAAATGGTTTGGCAGAATGTGCAGTTCAAAGTGCAAAACAATTACTAGAGAAGTCAAAATGAGACAATAGTGATGTTTTCTTGAATATCTTGAATCTCAGAAATGTTCTTCATGATAAACATCTTGGTTCACCTGCACAGAGACTTCTCTTGAGACAAACCAGAACCACACTACCGATCAGTAGTACATTATTGTTTCCATGTGTTAAAAAACAACAAATCACTGAAAGCCCATTTGTTAAAGAAGTGATTATCCCACAAGTCCTGTTATGACAAGTCCAGCAAACCTCTCAGTCCATTACGAGATGGGGAGATAGTGAGGATGCAGACATCTAAAGGTTTTGATCAGATTAGTGTCGTGAAGAGTATATGTCCATAGCTGAGATATTGCATTGTGGAATCGCAAGGAGCAGAATTTAGGTGGAATCAGAAACATTAGATCCCGGTGTCCAAGCCTATATTGCAGTATCAAATCTGTGAGTAAGACTGTATATCTCAGAGTGAGTTATCCAGCATTCCAGTTCCAGAGGACGTTTCAGTAAATAACCCTGTTCCCGACAAGAATCCTGAAACTCCTGAAGCAAGTTGTATAACTGTCCCTCTTGCTAAACCCAGTTCTGATTTCTATATCACTAGATCAGGTCACATTTCCAAATCATGTTCCAGCTACATGGCAACTTGGACATTAAAGTTGTATTTATTTCTTGTTGTCTGTGCAATTGCATGTTTCTTTTCAAATGTCATTATATTGTGGGCAATTCATTAAAGAGGGAGGATGTAGATCAGTATGTATGTATACCTTTAAGAAGCTTTCTATAAATGACATTATATAGTTCTGTCTAAACTGTAATTTTACAGCCACTGTGTGAAACCACCTTCAAGTAACACACATTGTCACTTGCACAGTTCATGACACAGTCTTATATGACGTGTAGTCTTTTGTCTTAAAATCTGAGCCAAATGAATTAAAATATTTAGAGTTATTATATTACAATAAGTTTCATGAGTTTTGTTGTACTATTCTGACAAAAAAACTAATGCAATACATTTCTTTTGTTTGGATAACTTTATAAATGCAACATCAATCAGAGTTATAATCCAACCAAAAATGTTCAGCTGGCATCATGGAAAGCATATTTCATCTCTGGCCAAGGCTATATTTAATACTGAAGTGCCACAGGAAAGTATCTTGACTTTAATTATTAATATTTACAAAATGCCTCATTGGATGGACAATTTTCTAAACATTATACTATGCTAAGGGTATGCACTATGACATTATTAGACATGAAAAGGCTATAGCACCCTTTATTTACATAACTGGGCCTTATTGCATTTCAGGAAGGAAACCATTTTTCAATACCATCCATTTAGTCAGATATTAATACTTGCTGAAAAACTAATTGGGATTTTGCGACTAATCTCTTTCTGTAGGTCATTCATTAATGAAAACTATCTTGAGCTACTGTACTACCAGTCCTTTATCTTTTATGGACTGGGAGGAGGAAGTATTAAATAATTTCTGATGAAACAGACAGCTGAGTAGGAAACAAATGTTCTTCGTGCTGTTCTAGCAATTTTAGTGTCTTTCCTGAAATAAGTACTGAAACGTATTGCTTTTAAGTACTATGAACACATTTGTTTTCCCTACGCATGTTATGAACTTTCAGACAGAACTTCTGTAACAACCTTTTTGTCCATTACAGCCCTAACTGTTGTTTTACCTAAACTTTTCAAAATAAAGCCTCTGAGAGATGAATATCTGATACATTCTGCATTCACTTCCTAAAAATATGGATACATTCCTCTCAGAGGCATATGTGCAAAAATAATTTTGTTGTTTACAGATATGTCTTCTGGTGGCAGAGAGTTTTGAACCGCATAACTCAAAGTCTTTTCTTCTTGCATTATTGCTGTTTCCTAGCTTTCTCAGTTTGCACAAGTGGGCAATGTAACGGGTTTGTTTACATCATCGAATACACAAGCAGGTGCATTGATTACTGACTGCTAAGTACCTGAGTATTGTTTTGTAATGCGTTTCTCATTGCTACCGTATTTTCTTCAGCAGGCGACTCCTTAATGGTGCACTTATGTCAGAGAGATTGGTTATGAATTATGCTAAGTAGGGAATCATTCCTTTGAAGCTCATAAACAATGCCTAATACTCTACATCTAACATCTGGTGAAGAGCTTTCATTTTCTCCTGGTTTAGTTGTAGGCCTTCATTTATTTGAATGTGACATGTGTGACTTGTTTATATGTTCTAGAGGTTTGTCTTTTTTTTTTCTTGTTCAGCTTCAGATTTACACTTCTCTCATCTCTATTTGTTTCATTCAGGCTCTGATTTTGGTATTGTTTTCATCACCAGCCCTTAAACAGTTATAACTTCTGTGTAATATTCCTTAAAAATTCCAGTTTTATATTCCTGTACCAAGAATCCTTGTATTTCCATTATGCAGGTTCACACAGAATACCAAGTCCTTCTTACTGCACAGTATGGCCCATTTGGATCACTGCAGACCCCGAGGTTATTTAGCTTAAGTACCAATATCATACTATTAACCAGTGCAGCTTCAGATTGTTAGCAGTGGCATCTGTTTCTTTATGTCTTTTGCGCTATTAGGAGTCCTGCTTTATTTATTTAATTCAGAGATATTGCTATATTTCGGGGCTGTATACTTAAAGATTGCAAAACAAGTTTGTGTGTACTTTTTTTCAAAGAACATTTTTTTTTATTCATTTTACTGGCTGATGTCCTACAACTATAAGAAAGTGTACAGAATCCTCCCCTCTGACTCATCTCTGAAATTCACATTAAAAAATCGTAGCATGCTTAAACACAAACAGGCTGTGCAAGGTCAGAAAGCTGCTTGATGATGTAGACATATTCACTGAGAAAGTAAAGTACAGTTGTGTACACTTACCATAAATGTAGATGTTCGAGTGTATTCACTGTTGCAGTCATCACATTTGTGTTATCTGCTTGCAGTAGCCCTCAGTCGCCCTGATTAACAAAGTCTTGGGTCCTGCGTGGATTGCTGTCCCTTCTTCCGTGACGTCAGGTTGTCAGGGGTATAAAATATGCAGCCGACCCCATTACATCAGTTTTTCTTGCCCCAGATGTCAGGTGCCCCCCAAATGGGAAGCAATTAAATCTATAAGTATACAAGGTTATACCTCCAACAAAAAAGCAAATACACCATAAAGCTTTTGAGCATAGTAAAGGAGAGTAGAGGTATAGCCAAAAGTAGTAAGGGGGCTGGAGGGAGGGTAACCAGGACTGCAGCAGTGAATACACTTGAACATCTACATTTATGGTAAGTGTGCACAACTGTACTATGTTCTTTGTGTTTCACTGTTGCAGTCATTACATCTGGGTAGATTCCCAAAGCTAAGGTTGGGAGGAGGAACTTAAACAGCATTAGGACCAGCTATAAGGCCCTGCAAGACTGCAGTGGCAAAGCCAGCTCTGGATTTAGAGAAAATTGGCACATGGTAATGCTTGGTGAAAGTATGTACAGAACTCCAGATAGCAGCTTCTAGGATGTCCATGGTAGGGACGCCTCTGAGAAAGGCTGTAGAGGTAGATGCAGCCCTGGTTGAGTGGGGTCTAATCCCCTGTGGGATAGGTTTTCCATGGTGCTTGTAGCAGAAATGAATGCAATGGCCTATCCATTTGGAAATGGTTTGCTTTGAAATAGCCTTCCCCTCTGCCCCTGCAGCAAATGCCACCAGCAGTTGGTCAGATTTCCTTTGAGGTTTAGTCCTGTCCAAGTAGAATCTAAGTTGTCTGTGCACATCTAAGGAGTGCAGTATGCATTCCACTTTATTCTGTGGATTAGGAAAGAAGGTTGGCAAATGAATGGACTGATTGAGGGCCACACTGGATACCACCTTGGGCATGAAGGAGGGATTGGTCCTGAAAGACACCCTGTCCGCATGAAAGATGATGAAAGGCTCCACTACCATGAGGGTCTGTAATTCAGATACCCTTCTTGCTGAAGTGATTGCTAAAAGGAATGCTGTTTTCCAAGAAAGGAATTTTAAGTCTGCAGTAGCAGCTGGCTCGAAAGGAGGAAGAGTGAGTTTTTCCAATACAAAGTTAAGGTCCCATGCTGGAGTTGGATATCTCCTGGGTGGTTGTAAATTTCTGGCCCCTCTGAGGAATTGCTTGAGCAGTGGATGAGAGAAGAGGGGAGGTTCTGTGCTATAATGAGCTGAAATGGCTGAGGCATGAATTTTGATGGAGGAGAAAGACAGGCCCTTGTGAAGCATCTCAGTTAAGTATTATAAAATCTGAGGTAAATTGGGCACTGCTGTGCTCATCCCTTGAGATTGGTTCCAGGCACAGGATCTTTTCCATTTTACAGCATAGGATTTTCTAGTACTAGGCCTCCTTGCTTCTAAAATGATATCCATCCCTGGTTTACTGAGGGATGGTAAAGGAGAGATTAGGTAATTAGCCAGACTGCTAGGTTCAGTGTTTGAAGCTGAGGGTGCAGGATCTGGTTCTCCTGCTGAGACAATAGGGTAGGAGTCTGGGGCAGGTGTCACGGGGCCAACAGTGACACACTGCGCAAGAGGGAGTACCAGTGTTGGCATGGCCAGTCTGGTGCAATCAAAATCATCCTTGGTTTGTCTTGTTTGATCTTTAGTAGTACTTTGGAGAGCAGAGGCAGAGGAGGAAAGGCATAAACTGATAGGTGTTTCCAGCTGAAGGACAGAGCATCCACTTTCCAAGCTTGTTTGTGGGGAGTCCTTGTGCAAAATTTGTCCAGTTTGATAGTTCTGGGGGAGGCAAACAGGTCTATATCTGGGCTCCCCCATTTGCTTGTCAACATGTTGAAAATCCTTGGTTCCAGTTTTCACTCATGTGGGTCCTTGAGGTTTCTGCTTAGTTTGTCTGCCAGTGTATTCAGTTTTCCTGGCAGGAATTGAGCTTGTAGATGCACTTGGTAGCTCAGGGCTGTGTTCCACAATGCCATGGCTAGTCTGCAGAGAGGGTAAGAATGTGTACCTCCCTGCTTGTTTATGTACCACATAACAGTGGTGTTGTCCATCTTTACCATTAATTGTCCTGGAAGAATGTGGTCATTGAAGGCTGTCAGAGCATTCTGTACAGCTAACATTTCTTTTTGATTGATATGCAGGTGCTTTTGATTTGAGTTCCATTTGCCCTGAATGCACTTTCCTGCCAGGTGAGCTCCCCATACATAGTCTGATGTGTCTGTTATTAGGGTTTGGGTTGCAGGGGGTAGTGTGAATCGTAGTCCCTTATTTTGGTGGCAGGCCTCTGCCCACCAAAGAAACTCTAGGCGTAGGCAAGTTATGATAGGAATCATTGCTTCTAGATCCTGAGAATGTTGACACCATAGGCTTTTTAGATACCATTGTAGTTTCCTCATATGCAGTCTTTCATATGGAATTAGAAGAATGCAGGAAGCCATGAACCCCAAGGCTTGTAGTATTTGCCTTGCAGATAGCAGGGTTTTTGTGGGCACTTGTTTGAAGTAGGTTGTCAAATGAATTTGTTTCTCTGTCATGAGGAAAGCCATCTGGGAAGTTGTATTCAAGCTTGCTCCCAGGAATATAATTTGTTGACAGGGTACCAGATGTGATTTATTTTTGTTTATGGTGTACCCCAGACAAATTAGCACCCTTTGTACAAAGGCCAGATGATTCAAAAGTATGTCCTGGCTTTCTGCCTGAATTAAACAATCATCCAGGTATGGGTATATTTGAATATTTCTTTGCCTGCAAAATGCAATGACTGGAGCTAGGCACTTTGTGAATACCCTGGGTGCAGTAGATAAGCCAAAGGGCAGTGCAGAGAACTGATGGTGCATGTAACCTGCTTTGAAGCGTAGGTATCTTCTGCAAGATTCCCTGATTCGGATGTGCAGGTATGCTTCCTTTAAATCTAGTGCTGCCAACCAGGCATCTTTGCCTAGCATAGGGAGCAACTGGTGAAGAGTCAGCATATTGAATTTTGAAATCACCAAAAAGGTGTTTAGAGTAGACAGGTCCAGGATAGGACACAATGAACTGTCTTTTCTGGGTACCAGGAAAAATCTCGAGTAGAAACCTTGTCACTTTTCCTCTTCTGGTACCAATTGAATAGCCCCCATGCTTAAAAGAGAAAGTACTTGCTTTTGGGCCTCTGCCCACTGATTTGGGGGTAGATCTGGCCATCCGCTTGGTGTTGGTAACGTGTGGAAGTGAAATCTGTATCCCTAGGACACTATATTTAGAACCCATTTGTCCTGGGTAATGAGTTCCCAGTTCTTTGCATGAAGAGCAATCTTTCCCCCCAAAGGGGCAGTTAGTTGAGAAGTGCTTGGAAGTTTTAAAAAGAAGTCATTGAGACAGTTTACCATAGGGGGGAGTTTTATTACTCCCAGATTTGGAAGTGGACGCCCCCCACTGCTTAGTCCTGTGCATACCCTGGGACTGAAGCCTGGGAGCTCTGCTGGATCTGGGTTTGGAATGAGAAGGTCTGGAAGAGGCAGGAAAGGACCAATTCTTGGAAGGCCAATGCTTACTAAACCTTGGAGGTTGTACTTGTAAAAAATCTTTAACAGTTTGCATAGATTTTGCTTATTCCTCCATCTTTTTAAGAACTTCTGCCTTGTTGCCAAACAGGCAGTCCTGGTTTAAGGGATCATCCAGTAACTTCACTTTAACATGATCTGGCAAGGATTGCTCCTTAAGCCAGGCATGCCTTCTAAGTACAGACCCAGTTGTAGCAGCCCTGCAAGATGCCTCTAGTGAATCAAAACCACATTGCAAAGTATGTTTTCCAGCTTGTTCAGCTTAGTGCATTAAATCCTGTAAATCCTTATTTTCAGCACAATCAGGAATCAACATCATTGTCTGTTTAAGCAAGCCAATAATATGCTGCTGATACTTTAACATATGAAGCTGGCAGTTTAAGGCCCTAATGGCCAAAGTTGCAGAAGTGTAAACCTTCTTACCCATCTCTCCACCGCCCTGGAGTCTCTATCAGAAGGGGTAGGACTTTTGGCAGTAGTAGCTTTAATACCCTTGGGTCCCTGTGAAATGGTCTCTGGGTCCGCAGTAGGATTTTTAAAAAGGAACTTGTGAGAGTCAGGAACCCTGTAATATCTGTCAGGTTTTCTGGGAGCAGGAGGTAAAGAGTCAGGGGCAAAGCTAGATTCCAAAAATGCATCATCAATGATGTCTAGTGCAGGAGGTATGGCTAAAGGCCTGTGCTGAGGCAGTAGTAAGAAATCCCTAAGCCTCTTTTGAAAATCAGAGTAATCCTGGCTTTCCCAGCGAAAATGCTCCTAAGAGTATGCAAGGTTTCACCAAAACAGAAATCCTCTGGGGGAGAAGCAGAGGTAATACAGTCCTCAGCATCAGAATCCTCATAGGTAGATAAGGATAAATCCTGGTCATCAGAGGAAACAGAAAATTCAGAATCCTGGTCAGAAGTATCATAAGCAAACTCAGTCCTAGGTCTCTTAGAGGGGGAAGGCTGGCTTCCCCTGATTAAAGTAATAAGGTCTTCAGCCATTCTTATCATTTGCTTTTTAGGCATACAGGCCTGAGCATGTGGTCTGGGCGTCAGTTTTCTAGGCATGGTACGAGTTTTACGCCTTGAAGAAGAAGATGGCGTCAGTTTAATACGCATGTCAGTAGGCCTGAATACACCCTCAGAAGCCGGTGCATCCAAGGTAGAGACATCCTCAGGTTCCACAACTGAAGCATCTTGCGGCATACCAGACTCCGAATGGGTCTCAGTAGAGGCCTGCAAATCTGAAGTAGTGGGTATCAGGGGCTGCAAAAGCACCTCACTGAGTACCGGCGAACTGGCAACTGGCTTAGGAGAAGCGTCGTTGGCAGCTTTGGACCTAGGCGGCCTGTCTCTGTCTTTATCTTTGCATTTTTTCGGAATGTTGGTAGTCGGATGGCTTACCGAAGACATATCAGGATAATTGAACTGAGCACCAAAATATTTAGAAACAAAAATATACTGACAACGGATAGTTCATGGTTTAAAAAAGGCACAAAACCGACAGGGAGGTACATCGTGGTCAGGGCCTAGGCAAGGAATACAGTACGAATGAAAATCTTTATGAGGTATTTGCTTTCCACAAGTAATGCAATTATTTACTTTTACTGACATCGATTTAGAGCAAGAAAAAGTTTCCCCAATGGGGTACTTAGCTTTTAGTTGAAGACTTCGGTTCTGAAACTCGAAAATGAAAATTTCAGGAGTCGGCCGACTGACACTTGTGAACTGCTTCTGCTTCGGGCACCGCACAGCAAGAAAGACTGATGTAATGACGTTGGCTGCATGTTTTATACCCCTGACAACCTGATGTCATGGAAGAAGGGACAGCAACTGATGCAGGACCCAAGACTTTGTTAATCAGGCTGACTGAGGGCTACTGCAAGCAGATAACCCAAATGTGATGACTGCAACAGTGAAACACAAAGAACATCCCTGTTTCAAGTCTCTTTTTCCTAGTTTAAGGCTTCTAACAGTCTTACAGTTAGTGCAATAAATTGTATTCAGCGTTGTCGACTCACAGCAAGACGTTGTCCGTTCGATTCTCAGCTAAATCATCTTCTGTGTGGAGACATGCGTGAAGGGGCATACCTTCATTGAAGGTTGTGCGTTAGAGCTGGTAACTCTGCACATAAAAATCTTCTAGCAATCATTAGCAGACCATAGCTCTGCTGTGGCGACCCCTAACCGGGAAAAAGCCGAAGGACACAACAACTTTCTGGCAATGGAATAATTAAGACTGCAGTTTCTTTTGAACATCTGAACATGGCAAACACCGAATGTAGATATGCATTAGGTATAAATTAAAAAATACTTAAACAACATATTACAGTGGTCTTCACGATTCTCTTTTTTAATTACTTAAATATCAAAATAAATTCTAGGGTAAAAACATTTTTCACTGCACTAGTTCTTTGACTTGCAATGTCATATATTATCTTTCAGCATTCACTGTGATCTTTTTAAAACATTGTAAAGTAGAAACACTGCTCCTGTTGCTTTTCTGTCATATATAAGCATTAAATCATACCTATAATTAAGGCTGAAAATGCAGCTCAGATTTTGATGGTCTGGCCTAATACCATGGAATGCATCTTTCAGTGGAATCAGTTTTATTGAATTTTAGCAAGTTTCTTGCCCATCTCAAGAGATGAGTAGTGTCTGTGTACATGCGTGCATATGTGTGTGTATGTCTGAGAGACAGCGTGTTTGCATCTCCCCAAATAGTAATATTAGTCACCCACACAACTGTGTAGCTTACATTACTAATTAATTTTATTTATTAATTGATGTCTTCTCACCATGGTATCCTTTCTTGCAACTATTCTCATTTGATGCATCTAACATCTTCATACCTCTCTATATAATGATATGCTGCTACCCCTGTAGTATAAGCCATTTCAGTCATTATGGCTTCATCATATCCATAAAACTCTGCTAAGCATAATTCCATTTTTCCATCCACATTTTGACTTTGTAAACTGCTTCTTGAACTAAATGTTGCAGCATATTTTTACATCCGTACATATGGATGTTTTATAACATATCATCCTTTCTGTAAATAAGTTTTGTTCAGTTATTATCTGATTCCATTCACCTGGGCTGTGCCTGCAAATGGTCTACTGAGATCAATGTACAACCATAATAAGCAAATATATACAAATAAAATAAATAAATATGTGCAGTGAGCAATGCCCATTTTCAGCAGAGATCCTAAGTGAAGTTCCCTATGCAATGCTGATATGAAAACATTAGTGAACAAATATTACAACCAACATTAAACAGAAAGTCATAAAGGGAATAATATTAGTTTTGGTGTAAATGTAAACATTACAAAAAGAGACAGCACTGTATGAGAAGATATAATAAAAAGTATACAAGGAAAATGTTCAATGAGGCATATAAAAATCTGAGTGGAAAAAGCAAAATGTTACAGCTGGCCACTTAGATCTTTTTTTCTTTCTTTTTTTGTTTGTTCTGTAATTCTAACTGATTTTTCTGTTTATAACTGTAACTAACTCAGGTTTAAATAAAGTTCTTAAAACATGGATGCTCTTACGTCTGGCAGTTACTGCACATGACTAATGCTATGAACCGTTAAGGAGCTGCTTTTCATTCCTTCCACCTTCATTTCTCTACTGCATGACATCCATTGTTTTGCTCCTTTTTAGAAAATGCTCAGAGCTGCGAGGCTAGATTTTTGAAAGGTAATTTCTGAATTTGATTTTGGCAAATTTTTTTTGCTGCCAGAATAACTAGGTGCTAAACATAGTGTCTGAGAATACTGTCATCTATGTTGTTTGGATTCTCTTTCTCCTGGAATTCATGAATAGAAAATTACTGTCACAATGTATATGGACATTTTCTTGCTTGATTTAATATTGGCCCTAGTTCATGCTAAGGTTGAACATATAAGACATATTGGGCTGGATTCAGTAAGAACATTAAGTGGTTAGCAGAAAGGATTCTTTAATGGTCTTCTTTCGGCTTTTCCTGGTTAGGGGTCGCCATAGCAGAACTCCGGTTCGCTAATGATTGGCAGTGAATTTTTACAGTGCCGAGTTGCAGCCCGACGCCCGACCTTCAAAGAAGGCACACCCATTCAAGCACGGCCCTACCTGCATGTCTTTAAATGTAACTCGACCACGGGGAGGACATGCAGACTCCACACAGAAGGCACTCCAGCTGAGAATTGAAAAGGAGAACCTCTTGCTGTGAGGTGACAATGCTAACCGCTGAACCACCATGGCCTTCAGAAAGGGATCTTTAATGTGACTGCAAAAACAATGATTCAGAGACATATTCAGAGGCATACCTAGTGGGGGTGAAGGGGGCCACTAACCTGGGGGCCAGAGTATTAGGGGGATATGATCAGATGTCAGTTGGTCTTGAATGCATTATCAGCCTTCATGTCTGATGAACTTTGCATTTGTGGTTAAGAGTACTGTGCCTTAGTGCTCTATTTGTAGTATAAAGTGTAGAAGTCCCTTGCTATAAATGTAGCAAATTACTGAAATGAAGAGCCTTTATTTTTGTTGAAGTACAGAACAGGAGAATAAGAGTATGAGTTTTTTTTCCCCTCAAGTATAAGAGGACTATTTTTTTTGCTCCACAACAAAAAAGTTGAGGAGGGAATGACAGAGTATGCCAGAATTGCTAGCTCTAGACACATCAGCCACAACAAGGAAAGAACTCTTTATTGGCTAATTTGCATAGTTCTGAAATGCTCAGTAATTATCAGAAAAGGTAATAATCAGTTTGCTGTGGTAATTACCAGTGGCACAGACAACCCTCCTTCATTCCACCACACACATGCACACATTAAATCACACACACACATTGAAGGACACATGCTCTTACCTCTCAATTGTCCCTTATCATACAGAATGTCCATAACTTTGCCTCTTTTAACTGCCCTATTGCTCATAACAGATCATTACAGTCAGTCAGTAAGGATTGATATTAATGTTTCATACTTCTCATTGTTTGGACTTCCACTGTGGTCCAGCGGTAGCATTGTTGCCTCACAGCAAGAGGTTCTCCCGTTCGATTCTCGGCTAGAGTGCGGGGAGGGCCTTCTGTGTGTAGTCTGCATGTCCTCCCCACGGTTGGATGGGCATTCAAAAGACATGCGTAAATGGGCATGCCTTTGTAGAAGGTTGAACTTCGAGCTGGCACCTTGGCGTTTGTGAAAAAAATCTACTGCCAATCATTAGCGGACCGGAGTTCCGCTGTGGCGACCCCTAACTGGGAAAAGCCGAAAGACAACAACTTCTCATTGTTTGGAATATGCTTTGTTCTGAAAGAAACTGTATGTCTGCTAACTTTTAACTCATTCACTTCAATGGAGTTCAGAAAGTTTGCACTGCAACTTCCAATGGGAGGACCATAAGTATTTGACAGGCTCTAATATGTTCTCACATTTCAGTTTGAGCCATAGGAGTTATGAAAGAAATATAAATGGCAAACTCTTCACCACAAACTATTTTTATAGTGGTAGCGTTCTTTAGTCTCTAGTCTTAAGATTAATTTTATAAGTCACAGTAAACACAGTAGCAACTTACAATATCTTAGCAACCACTCAAGTTACACACATACTGTCAGTAGCATTTGCCCCGGTCCCCTTCAATAAACACATCACACCGAATGACATTTGACGACCTTTATTAAACTTACATAAACATGATTGTTAACCAATATTTATTAACTTCAACCAAACATGATATAGGTGAGGATAACATCCATGTAACATTCAAATACAACATCATAACCCCACTCATCCTGACCCAGTAAGTAGCATCTATACCTCTACTCGCTTACTTATGAAGCAGCGTACCACCACTCACTTCAGTTACCAGTTACCAGTTATTGAATTACTCACCCAACCAAATAAGCAGCTTACCTCCACTTACTTATTTACTTATCAAGCAGCATCAAACCACTCACTTTCCTTTCCCAACTCATTGAATTGAACATCCAACACCAGCGGGGGAACAGAAGAGGGCAAGTCTGCCCCTCTTCTCCGTCCACCAGCCTGAGCAGGCTGTTCCCCCTCTCTCCGACCAAACTTCCAACAACCTAACCATCATTAAGAGGCATTAAGCCAAACATCATTCAGTGTACCTCACCCTGCCTAACCAAACTGTATCCATGCCATCACCTCTCAAATCCCTAACACATAAATAACAAAATTATCCAGTTGCCTAAACAGCTGAAAGCAAATCACTGATCCCTCTACAATGCTAAAGTAACAAACCATAACCTAACATACCCACTGTATATGAATTACTCAGCTACTCAACTACCATACCAATAAAAGCTTCATATTGATTCTCGGGTCATTACCAGCCAACTAGACAACCAAACACTAAGCCCACTGTCACTTGAAACCATGCAGAGGCAATTGCATACCCTCATGTCAAATTGCAGCCCCATTTTACTGCCCAATGAATATAATAACCACGAGATCTCTTTAAAAATTAGAGTTAATAGTAATCTTGTCATCACACCAACTACCCATTATAAGCAATACGACATGGAAACCACCATCATGGCCTTTTAGCAGTACGACCCCAAATGCACCGCAAACAGTAAACCGAAGCCAGGCAAAACTACCCAAACACAATGTACCACCAAAACCTGAAAATGCCCAATGTCAACAAGTTAAACAAGATCAGTGACATGCCATCTTGCCTAATTGCCGCCTCTTGATCATCCAATGGAATTACTAATGACCAAACTGACATTTTATTTCCTAATGGAGCAATTATTTAATAATCCCTCATCATATCCACCATCCATTAAAAAAAAAACTTTGTTAACGACATCAATACATCCACGAAACACTAACCGCACTAGCTGTAGAACAACTGACCCTCCATATACCAAACCCCAGCCCCAACAACCAACTTTCTTTCATGAGAAAGGTCATCCAATATTTCCCGTGTAACATTTACTCTATGCGCATATGAGCCACCGTCCAGAATTTAGAAAATTAATACAACCATAACTCCCATGGAAACTTGCAGTAAATTGGAACTAAATCCTCCTTTACAAAACACCACCCTGAGCCAACTTACTCAATCCAACCCACTAATCTCCTACCCTTGGTGGCTGCAACACAATTTGACCAAGATAACACCCCCTTTACCATAAACTTTACTTATAAACCAGCCCCATGATCCTGCCACAAACATCTAATCCTTCTAACCCCTGCTTGACATGCCTCAGCTTCCAGCACCAACAAAATCTACCACTATCATATCAACCAAGTGAAAACATGTCCCCACTCCCCCAACTTCCTCTGTAAGACTAATTCCTGCTAACTTAAAAGCAACTTCAAAGTCCCACATCACTTAGCCAGACAACTCACCCTTCTGACAGCCAAGGCACAAACCAATACCCACAAAAATATGGCCCAACCCTCCTGTCACATTTGAAAATCAATGAAATTCCTATGAGCCATGCAATGCAGCTACCAGAACTCAACATCCTTAATGCACTGCTTACCCTTGGCTTCTGCCTTTAAAGCTTCCCTTTCTATGTGTCACCTTAGATCCAGTGACAAAACAACCTGAAACATCTGCTAGCAAACCCCAAACCATGTCCTGCTTAATCCATATAACTTTAGCTTAGACTCCGTCCTATCGTCCAAACAAACAACCCCCCCCAAATTATGCCCCCAAACTCAACACCTCCTATAAAGTGTGTAAACAAAATGCAAATCCCCGTGACCCACCCTATCGATATGCCCCAAGGGCTATCCCAGTAAATTAACCCAAAGACAACACAATGGTAAACTGCCAAGTTATTAACCCCATACCCAATCAACCCACTTAAACTGACTGACATGCAACTTCAATAACACACACCTCCCTGAAAAGCCACAACTGAGACAACAAACCCGCCTCATATATCAATCCCTTTACCAATCAACTGGTTGAGAGACTATAAATTCACCCCAGGGCTCCACACATGTCCCTCAAAGGACAGCAGGAGCCTTATGTGGAAATAAGAAATTTAACCTAGCCAAATTACCCACCTAATACTTCCTTCAGCAATAAGCAATTACTTAGTGCAAATAATTATACCCATCGCTTGCGCTGATTGGTATGCTGCCATGGTAGTACTCCTACAACCTGACCTGCAGCTGCAAAAAAAAACACACACACACACACACACACACACACACACACACACACACACACACACACCAAAACAACTCCATATTCAGCTGGACTGCTGAAAAACTGTGGCCTCATTGCATACTGCTCCATCAGCCGACTATTCCCTATAGCATCCTTTTTCGCCTGTCAAATCCACATCCCTCAGGCCACCAGGTGCTGCAACTCTGCACTTCTGCCATCTGCAAAATAAAAGACAACTGTAACTGTCTACAAATTCCCTCTCTATTAGCAGTAACAAAGTCCTGGACAACTCAATGCATTATTGTACCTCCCCTACTTAATGTTACCCTATGACTTTCCAGTTTGATGTTGTTAGTAAGCCTTTAATATGTGTCCACCTTCTGCCAATTTGCTCCACATTATGAAGACTAATGACAATTGAGAGCCATGCTCGGAATGGAGGACACACACCCAACTCTACCACCAGCAAGAAGAACACCTGCTTTCCACCTCACCATGAACATATGGAAAGAGCCTGGGCCGGATTCACGATGGCTTGCACAGAGTCTACGAGTAGAGTAAGACTCCATGCAGCCATCATGTCCGAAGAGCGATCCAGGAACAGCCTGTAGGGGCATGTAAGAGAGCTCCTAAAATGTCTCCTACACGGACAGGGCTGGGATATGCAAATGACCTCACTTGCAGCCGAAAGGCATGCAAATGAGGTAAATTTGCGATCCAGGAAGCACAAACCTGTCCGAGTAGGAGACGTGTTAGCCTCAGAAATGTACTCAGTTGACAACTGAGTACCGTTCTGCAAATAGCACAATGAAGCCTTGTCAGCTCCAAATAAAGGTTGCATATGGTTGAGGAAGCATGCCAATGGCCAAATATACTGCCATTGGAAAGTTTCCCAGATGCAAAATTAAAATAAAAAGAATTTTTTTTCGGTGATTTCCAATGTTTAAGCGTAGCGCAGTGCCACACAAACGGGGTGCGTTATAAAAATCATAAAATAAGACAATAAAAGCCACAAACATGGAATTTATGAAAATTGTTAAATGACAATGTAAGGGAATAGCAGGCTGAAGAAAACATGGCCACCGAGTAGGGGATCCTAAGGGGAGAAGCCCAGTCTAAGACATGTAACCAAGCATTAGTATGCACAGTCAGTGGGGTGTAGGAGTAGGATATGGGGAAGAACAGAGTAGGAGATAGGTGACATCAAAAGGGGGGTATGTATGAAAGTAGTGAAGCTCATTGGAGTGCAGTGGCATGTGTTAGCTGTCAGTTAGACATCATGGAAAGAGTTGTGTCAACAGGTAGGCCAGGGAAAGCCAAGAAATGGAAGGTGTATACTGTGGATAACACCAAAGTTTCTTGCTGAGCGGGTATGTGTGTGTGTGCAGTAAGTAAGACAGAGTGCACACGTGGAAGTGTGAGTGAGCGTGTTTAAGCTGGAGTAAGCATGTATAAGGCTGTTGGAAGACCTGTAAGCATGTTTGCGCTGGTGTGCGCATGTTTTAACCCAAATAAGCAAGTTTTAGTCTGTCTAAGCATGTGTGTGCGCGTGTGAGCTGCTGTGAGTGTATTTCCGCTTGTATGCGCGTCGCACCCCCGAGGAAACAGAAAGGAAAAAGGAAGCACAACAAATAGTAGGAAGCTACCAGGGAATACTAGTACAGCTAGCAGGTGCAAACAATCAGAATCAGGCAATTACACAGGCAGAACACTAGCCCAGCCCAGCACTTAAAACTCTGCAAACAACAGTGCAGTTTGTTTCTCTCAAGAGACACTGCAACACTGGAGTAAGCTACTAGAAGTGAAAACTGAAAAAGCTACACTCAGACAAAAAATGCTAGGGGCTGCCATTGCTGTTATAAGGTGACATATGCAACATGCTGAGGGTGGTGACAATGCAAATGCTGCCGGACAACCCACAGTGAGGAGATGGAGAAGAGTGTACAGGCCCAGGGTCACCTACCAGGGGTTACATGAGCTGGAGTTAGTGAAGTGCTATAGAGTGGACAGAGATCTCCTGCAGCAAAATGTTGAGCTGTGCAGGCCACGTCTCACACACAGAACCAACAGAGGGGAACCCATCCCAGTGGAAACCAAGGTATGTGTTGGCCTAAGAATACTAGCAACAGGTACCTTTCAGAGACCAACTGGTGATATGATGGGGATATCACAGGCATCAGCATCCAGGGTACTGCACCAGTTCCTGGATGCCATGTCAGCACATGTCGGTGATCATGTATATTTCCCCAGTTCCCATGAGGTATTGGCCAGCAATATGCATCTCTTCCAGCAAATAGCAGAATACCCTGAGGTAGTGGGTGCAATAGACTGAACGCATATATGCATCAAAGCACCAGCCAGTGAGCAGGGTACGGCCTACATTAACTGCAAGGGCTTCCCCTCCATCAACTGCCAGGTCATGTGTGATGCCCAGGGCATAATAATGAATATGCATGCTGGCTGCCCTAGAAGCTACCATGATTCCCATATCTGGCATCTGACACAGCTGTACCAGACATTTGCCAGTGGGGACATCCCACATGGTCACTTAGTGGGGGATGCTGGCTATGCACTGGAGCCGTGGCTGATGACACCCATCAGAAACGCACACACCCCTGAACAGGAATGCCATAATGAGGCACACGCACAAACACGAAATGTAATCGTGCATGTGTTTGGGTTGCTCAAGTCACGGTTCCGGTGCCTGGACACATCTGGTGGAGCCTTGCAATGCTCACCAACTACATGTATCCAAATTGTCATGGTATTGCTATGCTACATAATACGATTCTGTGAAAACAGCTGCAGCAAGACCAGCATAAGCCTGGGCCAAACAGCCCCCCATCAGTGCCAAGGCCATCACAGGCAGAGCGTGACTCGGAGGAGGAACAACCTGAGCCTGCCCCAGTAGGCAGAAGGAGGCATGCCCAGTATGCCTTGGCCTTGGCAAAGAGGCAATGCATAGCACATACACTGGCTCAGTAGGAACCCTGGAAATGATACCGCTCTCTGGCTCGCACATATAGTAAAAGGGTTGCCTAACTTGACACTACCTGTTTCCAAACATGTATAGGGAGTGCAGTATGTGCATCTGACATAGGCAGCCCTGCAGCACCACCTGAGGCATGATTGCCATGTGTTAAGCAATGTAAGGTAGTGCTAAACAGCATTTACCACCATGTAGTATATGCAAACTTGATGACCTTGAGTATCATCCTACCCTCACCAAACATGAGGTCACAATATGAAGACAAGATGATCAATTACAACAATTGGCTTAAGTATTGGTGTCAGTGAAAGGGGATACAATGCCTGTCAGCCTGGGATGACATGCTCGACAAGACATGATGCTTCACTAGGGATGGATTTCACCTATCACCTGTGGCCTTTTGGATATTGCCAAAGGCTTTTGTCACCCCCATAGTGCCTTTTTCAGGTAAGGCTCAAAACACAAACCCACCTCTATAGGTATCACAAGGGATAAGAAACTATAAGTAATGCTACTCAATGCCAGAAGTCTAAACTGCAAGATGCATGCACTCCAAACTCTCCTCAGCATGGAGAATGTTGATATCTGTGCAGTAACAGAAACCTGGTTCAAGGCTCCCAAGAGCACCCTAGCATTAACAGGTTACACCTCATACCATGCTTTACAGCTTCAAAACATGGAACAAACTACAAAAGGAGGGTGAGTATCAATATTTTTTCAAAGATACCCACACCCCCAGGTTGGTGGCACAGCATGAAGCATCGGAGACTATCCATGTGCAACTAACAGTGGCTAAAACCACCTTCCAGTTCATAGCCTGCTACAGACCACCCTCCTAAACCCAGGAACCACACTTGGCCAACTGGAGAATACATGAAAATATGAAGGTCTCCCCAAACACCATTATATTGGGTGACTTCAACTACCCCCCAAACATAGACTGGGAGCATTACCCTAGCCCCAACACCCTAGCCCAAAGGTTCCCAGAATTTATAAACCAAAATGCTATGGAACAACTTGCTACCACTCCCACAACAGGGGAAACATACTGGACCTGATCATCACCAACATGGGGACTCTATGCTCAAGACCAGAAGTGTATCCCTCACTGGTAAGATCAGACCAGAAAGTAATCCCACTGGATATTCACATCCCAATCCCAGCCCATGGCCAGAAAAACACAGTAAAAAATATTCACTAAAGCAAATGTCACATTCCTCAAAACTGAGGCGGAATCCTTCACAGCCCCTGTGCCTGTGGAAAATATGGCCCAGACCTCATAACCCTTTATAAACGCATTCTATGGACACCTTCAGGAATGCATGGATCATGCAATCCCACATAAAACCAAGACCCAATCCTCCAAAGCCAGGCATCCTGTCCGGTAGACCCAAGCCATAAACAAACCATATAGTACAGGAGGAAGCTACTATATGATAGATCAAAATCCCAAAAAGGGAATGCATCTATGATCAGTATTATTGAAAAACTACGGCCACACATAAGATCGTCTAAGGCCATTTTTGAGATAAAAATTGTACAGAACACCAAGGATAATCACAAGGCATTCTTTACTTATGGTAGGAACCTGTGTGGGAATCCCCAGATATGCTCAGAAGTAGTCCAAAATGACAAACAATACACCAAACCCACAGACATTACCAGCATCTGAGCTGACAGGTTCAGTGCAACCCCCCCCCCTCCCCACCAAAAGGGCAAATATCTATCCCAGCAGAGTGCTGGCCCCCTGACATCACAGATGCTCAGGTAACAGCCAGCCTCTCCAAAGCAAAACACACAGCATCAATGGGATCAGACAGTGTCCTGGGCTGTGTCCAACATGAATCCCAAGAAGAACTGAACACAAACATAAAACCACTGTTCAGTCTCAGCCTTACCACAGGATATGTTCCCAAAGAGCAGTGTACAGCAACAGTGGTCCCTCTCCACAAAGGTGGTGCCTCAATGGATACTGCAAACTATCACCCCAGAAGCCTGACTAGCTTGGTCTGCAAAGCTATGGAAAGGATCATCATGGACCTCAGAAATAAACATATTGGGGACCTACAGACACTGGATCCTACCCAGTTTGGCTTTGTTAAGGGAAGATCATGCCTCTTAAACCTGGTTGAGTAATTTGTCACCAAGGCCATTGACGAGGGGAAGGTGGTCCACACAGCCTACCTGGACCTCGCAAAAGCCTTCCATACAGTACCCCACTTGGTCATCATAGATAAGATCACCAGCTTCAATATAAACCCCTATGTCACTAGATGGGTTGCAAACTGGCTTAAGGACAGAACCCGCATGGTCAGAAATGCTGGAGCCATGTCAGACCCCAAACCAGCTACAAGTGGCATCCCACAAGGCTCAGTCCTGGGACCTCCCTTGTTTGGTATATATTTCTCAGAGGTACAGGCCAACACAGAAGGACTGTTGGTGAACAAGTTTGCAGATGACTGCAAACTGGGTGCCATAATCGATCCTCCAGCTGACACAAGCATCCTACAAAAGGGCCTCATAGAAACAGACAACTGGTGCCAGAGCCATGCCCTCAAGCTAAACGCAAAACAGTGTATAGTCCTCCCCTTTGTCAAAAACTAAGTGCCCACAAATTACCACATAGGTGGTAACCCATTAAGTATGGAAGAAGTGATAAGGGACCTGGGGACCCAAGCTGATAGCAATCTCTCATTTGATAACCACGTGGCCAAAGTGTTTAGAAAAACATTTCATATAGCCCACCTAACCATGAAGGTATTCACATCTACATCAGGGAAGGTCATCATGCCTCTTAACTCATCCCTCATCAGGCCCATAATTGAGTACAATGCCCCTTGTGGGATGTACCTTATCAGACACCTGCAGCAGCTGGAAAGACCACAAAAGTACCTCACCAGGAGGATCAAAGGGCTCAAACACATGCCATTCACTGCCCGGTTAAAGAAACTGCAGCTCCACTCAGTAGCATACCGCCTGCCCAGAGGCAATCTGTGTCTGATGTATAAAGCCATGTCCAACCTGGAATCATTGGACATGCTGCACCTTGGAAAATCAGAAACCCATCAAGCTACGCGCTCAAGAGACCTGAACCTCAGGACTGAAATAAATAGGACATGCTGGAGTGGCAGATTCATAACCCAGAGGCCCCCCCCACTCTTGAGTAAACCCCCACTCCAGGCTAGCCAGAGTCCCTCATTGACTCTCTTCAAGAGGAATCTTGATGAGTGGATGGGAGATTGTAGGTTTACCCTGGGTATCACTTCTATGTCACTGTTAGACAGAGGCACAGTATACTAACCCTGAAAAATGTCATGGCAAACTCCACTTAAAATGTGTGTTGAAAGCCAAACACACTCTGGCTAGGATTATAAATGCCCTAGGGCAGATAGCCTAGTATGAACCTATGAACAGAATCAAACACACCAACTAGTACAACTGTGGTCAATATGGAGTAATGTTTGGCAATGTCCACCCAAGTTGGTGAATACACAGCAATGTCGGACAAGCCTGGTTTAAGTAGGCCATAGCTGAACAAAATGCAACATGCTCATAGTTGCCCAACTGGCCCTTAACCAGTCTGGTCTGCTCAGTATGAATATTTAAAGCAGTGATGGGACTCAAACCCATGATACTGTGCACCATAATGAAAGTACTGAACCACTACACCATGACAGTATTGCAGTGTTCAGCCAGTATGAGAGAATGTTGCCAAGTCTTTGCAAACTATCACATGGAAACCCTGCAGGCACAGCATAATCTCTGTTGAGTTATGACACAAAGGAGTCTGGCAGTAAGAACACAACATGACTTCCAACACACACAGTATAAATGTCAATATTGGCCATGTTCACACACAACCAGAAATGTAGTGGACTCCAGATCACAACATATGGAAAGGTCACACTGGGCATGCCCACACACTTGGATAAATGAGACATATGTCAGGCAACAAACCATGGAAAGCCTGAACTGGGCATGCTCACACACTTAGGCCATGTCTGAGTATAGCAGTCAGTCACACATATCTGGCAGTTGTATGTGTTAAGCCAGGAACCTCCCACGATCCAGCAATCCACCCTGTGCACACAGTTAAATGACAACAGACACATATATTAATATACTGAAACCCTGTCATGATCAAACATGTTACGCAGATACACAAGTTGTTCATAGAAATTGGGAAAGCTACGGCAATAAAGACCTGCAAACAGTAGCAGCAACAAATATTGTGCATCCCGAACATAAACATAGGTGCAGAGGTCAATACTAGGCTGTCTGCCCTAGGGAATTCATAAGCTTAGGCAGAGTGTATTTCGCGTCCACCTCCCCAGTAGAGTAGCCTACTGTGCCTCTGTAAAGTAGGTCACAGAAGTCACCCTTTAAGGCTAGTTTGCTGTGCCTCTGTCAAGCAGGGACACAGTGGAGATCCCAGGGGTGAATTTGCAATTTCCCATCCATGCGGCTGTATTTCGCTGGAAGAGGGTTGGCGAGGGGCTATGTCTAACTTTAATTGGGATTCAATTCCAGAGTGAGGGGAGCCTCTGGGTAATGAATCTGTCCCTGCAGCATGTCCTATTTATTTTTGTGCTGAGGTTTAAGTCCCGGGAGTGTGTAGCTCTGAGGGTCTTGGATGTTATGAGGTGGAGCATGTCCATTACTTCTGAGTTTGAAATGGCTGCATACGTCAGGCATAGATCACCTCTGAGTAGGCGTTAAGCAACTGAGTAGAGCTGGAAATCCTTTAGTTGAGCTGCATAGGACATCTGTGTGTAGCCCATGATCCTCTTGGGGAAGTACTGTTGTGTTCACTGTAGTTGCCGCAGGTGTTGGGTAAGGTACACCCCAAAAGGGGCATTGTAGTCAAACATGGGCCTGATGAGTGACTAGTAGAGGGCCACAATGACCTCCCATGATCTACATGCAAACACCCATGTGATAAGGAGGTCTTTGCAATGACTCTGTCAATGTGATTAGCAAAGGAGAGGTTATGATCTATGTGGGTCTGTGGGATATTGCTCTGTTATGTAGTAGCTTCCTCCTTCTGTTGTACAGCTTATATATGGCTGGGGTCAACCAGACAGGTCTCCTGTTTTGGAGGAGTCATGGTTTTATTTGGGATAGCATGATCAATGCATACCTGCAGGTGCTCATACAATGCGTTTGTAAAGGATTCTGCAGATTGGGCTGTATTATCCTCCAGCACGGGGCCTTTGAAGTATTCCACCCCAGTCTTCACAAGTGCAAAGTCTGCTTTTGAGAAATTCTTTGCAGTGATTTTCTTGGCTGGGGGTCGGGATGGGATATGGATGTCCAGGGAAAGTTGGTTATGGTCTGATCTTAACAATGACTGTTCTACCTCTGGTGTGGAACATAGAGTCCCCATGTTGGTGATGATCAGGTCCAATATGTATTCCCCCTTGTGGGTGTGGTGACTGGTTGTGCCATAGCACATGGATTCACAAATTGTAGTGGCTGTGGGGTGATGTTGTTGAGGGCCTGAGTAGTATCCCCAGTCAATATTTGTGTACCTGATGTCAACCACTATAATGGTGTGTGTGAAGACCTGCATATCCTACACTGTTCCCAGGAAAGCCAAGTGTGGTTACTAGGTATGGGGGGGTGGTCTGAACTACACACCAAATCAAAAGGCAGTTTTGCATAATGGTAGTTGTATATGTATGGCCTGTCATGCTTAGTGCAGTGGTACCAACCCAGAGGTGTGTGTATCTGTGATGTATATGGATACACCCCCTACTTGTGTTGTGTGTTACAAGTCCTTTGGTCATGAAGCATGCTATAGAACATAACCTGGCAGTGCCAGTGTGCATATGTGACCCTGAACTAGGTGTCTGTTAATGCACAGATATTGTTATCCCCCATACTGAGGGATAGTTAAAGATGTACATTCTTCTTTGGAAAGACTGATGATGTCAGCACCCTATAAATACAACAGGAGAAGGGAAATCATCCAGTAATGCAAATAGCGTGCTGCGCTAATGCGTCTCTCTCAAGTATCATAACATAGTTAGGTAGGGGTTTGAATCCTGCAAACGCTGTGTGTGTGGGGGTAGGGGGTGTGTATATATGCAATTCTCTGTGAAAGGAATGGCCTTTTTGAAGACTGGGATAACACACTAAACGATGTACATTCCTCTTTGGAAAGACTGATGATGTCAGCACCCTATAAATACAGCAGGAGAAGGGAAATCATCCAGTAACGTGAATAGCGCGCTGTGCTAATGCGTCTCTCTCAAGTATCATAACCTAGTTAGGTAGGAGTTTGAATCCTGCAAATGCTGTGTGAGGGAAATAATCCAGTAATGCGAATAGCGCGCTGTGCTAATGCGTCTCTCTCAAGTATCATAACCTAGTTAGGTAGGGGTTTGAATCTTGCAAATGTTGTGTGTGTGTGGGCAGGGGGGTGTGTATGTATGCAATTCTCTGTGAAAGGAATGGCCTTTTTGAAGACTGGGATAACACACTAAATGATGTGCATTCCTCTTTGGAAAGACTGATGATGTCAGCACCCTATAAATACAGCAGGAGAAGAAAAATCATCCAGTAATGCGAATAGCGCGCTGTGCTAATGCTTCTCTCTCAAGTATCATAACCTAATTAGGTAGGGGTTTGAATCCTGCAAATGCTGTGTAAGGGAAATCATCCAGTAATGCGAATAGCGCACTGGGCTAATGCGTTTCCATTAAGTATCATAACATAGTTAGGTCGGGGTTTGAATCCTACAAATGCCATGTGTGCATTTGTCACACAGTTTGTCAATCTGTTGTGTGCTTTGCTTTTATTATTGTATGACATATTATTATAACAGTAATTTCAATGCACACATCAGGTATGTGTGTGCCACATACAGATATGTACCCGTGACTTTAATAGTTACTATGTGTGAAGCCTGCCCCATATGAATACAGTTGTTATCTTTGCCAGCATGTGCTGCAGCTTACCAGACCTTAGGCCATACATGTATGTTGGTGACAATGCAGGCTACTGCAGTGATCTGTGTCCTAGGCCAACTATGTGACACACACCCATGAAAGCTTTGATAGATTAATGTGGGTGAGGGCTCATGTCTGGAGTATATGTCAGACATGTTAAAACACAGCAAAGTCTGTGAGTGATGGATACCCAGTGTAGGTGTATGGCAACTGTTGCCGATATGCATACAGACACCTTCTTGCTTAGGTGATACACCGAGGGACTGCAGAATACCTTTGGAAATGTGACTATCACAGGAAAGACAAGATAACACTTGTCCACATGTACACACCATTACCCATTCTACATGATGGGTGCTACCACCTACATGGCACTGTTGGAATACTATGTTAACTACATGCCGATGCCAATGCCACAGTTGCGCTACAGCAATACAGCATGGCTTGGACAACAGGTATCTGTCCGTATGATACCCTTGTGGTGGTTAGGTGTGTCGTGTAGAATACATTGTAGGCCACTGTATGTATTTGCAGTTGTGGATGGACATATCCGTAGTGTGTTGGCATGTACGTGAGACTGCTATACGCCAAAGAGTATTGCTCCCAAGGATGTGTGGGGCTCAGTAAGAATGGCTACTGGTATAGTGTAGTACTGCAGGGATATCACTGACACCAGGTTCCTACATCTGTGTATCAGTTGAGGAGACACCATATAATGACCACTGAATGTCAGGCTATGTAAGCTGTGTATACTACCAGAATGCAGACCATTGACATTTGGAAACCGTATCACCCACAGCATACTGTCAAACCATGTCATGTTCCATGCTAACCATGTTCACAAATGTACACCTGCAACTCAGTGCTGCAAACATCACACATGTACTGTCCACACCCCAACACATGCAGGCACAGGTACACACAACAGCCATGTGGCACATGTGCAGACAGTACACTTTGAGAATTAACACTGGTGTATACAAAACTGCAATGACAAACATAGGTAATGCATCATGCATGCTCGAATATACCCACAACAATATCATTACACTGTACTGTTAACAACATGATAATATTACTACAGTGCTATGTAGTCACCCTGTGCATCAGCACCATGCTACCCTGTTCCTGCATCAATGTTACAGATGGCAGGAGGTGGCACAGTTTCATCATATGCACAGGGTGTGTACTTGGTTTGCCAGAGTCTGCCATTGACACATCCAATTGACATGTATGTGTGTGTGTGTGTGTGTGTGTGTGTGTGTGTGTGTGTGTGTGTGTGTTAGTGAGGGACAACAGTACAACATGGGGCAATGTTGCTGCAATGTGTGTATGTATGTGTTAGCCCTAGGTGTTAGCATTATGTGTGTGTGTATGCCTGCACACAGTTCCATTACGTGGCTGCCATATACGGGTGTTTGTGGACAGCCACAGACTGTACCTGCCGGGTCATACAGATCACTGTCTCTGGCCACGGACACGGTACCTGTGCCTGGCAGGGGTGCTACGGACAGTATCAGATACTAAGCCAGACTGGGTACTGTCATCAGAAGCAGTGGGTTGTTGACTGGACACATGTCCCTGCTGGGACTGTCCAGAGCCACGTGCACATGGTCTTCTCGGATGGTCTAATGACAGCACAGAACCAGCATTGCTGGGGCTGCTACTGGCACTATGGGAGCAGCTGCGGGTTTGTTGTCATCCGCGACGACTGCCAGCTGATAATGTTGCTGGCATACGTCCACGTCAACGCCTCAACCGTCCTGCACTTTCCTGGCTCCTGGACATGTAATTGTGGAAGAGATCTAATGTGTCCCCCCAACGTCGATCAATGACCTCGCTGATGTTATGGACGGCAGATGCAACGTCACGCATAGTGTCATTAATAGCTGTGTGATGTGCTCTAAGCTCCCTCAGACCCTGTCTAGTGTACTGTTCCATACGTGCCTGTGCCTGCATTACAGCCCGGAACATAGCTGAGGTTGAAAGACCTCTGTGGGCATGTCTGACAGGGGCAGTATGACCACGGATGCTCCCACGAGAACCCCTGGACATCTGCCTATGTGGTATCATGTCAGGAATCTGGCCATGGCTGCTGTGAGGGGATGCATGTGCCAATGATACCACACTACCCTGGTCAATGCCCACTGTATGCTGTCCCTCAGCTAAGGACATTGGTGACAATGGATGTATCAGCAGGATGACTGTGCGCATTGATGGGGTTGACTGCTGTGTAGTGTCAATTGGCTGACCAACGACAGACCCTGTCACACCTCCCTGTGCCATTACACATATATCATCATAATCACTATCCCCAGCAGTGGCTTCAGGTTCTCTGCTGCACTCCACCAGAGCAACATCAGAACCTGTGAGAGGAAGAAAGGAAACACAGTTTACAAATGTGTACACGATATTAGCACACAGGCGCACATGCACACATGCAGACATGCAGACATGCAGACATGCACACAGGCGCACATGCATACAGGCGCAAATGCACACAGGCGCACATGCACACATGCACACATGCACACAGGCGCACATGCACACATGCACATAGGCGCACATGCACACAGGCGCACAGGCGCACAAGCACACAGGCACACAAGCACACAGGCACACAGGCACACAAGCACACAGGCACTCAAGCACACAGGCACACTCCTCAGTACAGCAGATACAAACACAGACACACCTGCAATCCAACACATACACAATACTGTTTTAGGGTGGGTGACAGTATCACAAGGAAAAACATTACTGAACATGTGTCAGCATGCAGATTATGTGTTGCACAGGAACATGCAGTGCAAGTGTAGACAGCCCTTGTTAATAACAGTATACGTGTACTTGATGCTTGTGTGTAGTTGCTCAGTGATTGTCTCCACCCTGGGACACAATGTGTACAAGGACATAACAATGTTGTGCAAGTGTTACAAGCTGTGGGTGCATATATTTGCACACACACACACACACACACACACACACACACACACACACACACACACACACACACACACACACACACACACATGATGGTGCTACGCAATGACTGCTATGTGTACTTTTTTGGCAGAACTGGATGTGGTGTAGTAACGTGAACCATGATCAACATGCTTCTTGTGGTCAGTCAACAATAATAATGTGTGCCAGACAGGCAGCTAGCATGCTGTACCTGACGTGCAGTAACATGACTACATCCACAATTACACAGCCACTTGTTACATGGGTTTGCAAGGTGGCCAATAGTGAGCATTGCCTTAAATGAATGTATTATTTGTTCAAGACTGTTGCACAAAGACATGATAGGCCTCTACCCCTCAGGTATATTATGTGTGCTGCGTAGATGATAAGTGGGATACTGAAGGGTGGCCATACAGTAGGGGTCATAATTGGACATGTGTAGCAGGCTAAGGTGTAGTGTGTATGCCAAACATGTGTGTGTGTTGTGTACATTTGTATCAGGTATGCCTATACAATGTCCAGTACTGTGTTGCCACACGTGTGTCATGCTCTGTGTATTGCATGTGAGTGAGGCAGCTACTGAGAGTAATGGGATATGCATAGTCTCACAGCAAACATGCACAGCATGCGTTATGCGTAGGTGTGTTACATGTTCACAGACTACACCTCCATATGACATGCACATGTCATTAGCAATAGTATTGTTATTACACACTCACCAGCATGGATTGGCTGCCTTGCTGTCACTCCAGAGGGACCTGCAAAAATATGAGAGTGATTGCCAGTGGCCACAACTGTGCCATTGATACTGTGAGTATGATAAAGTACAGTAGTACAACAGGTGGCTTTCACAGGTGTACAGATTATGCTCAGAATATCAATCTTGCAGAAGAATAGGCAAGTTAACATCTACACAAACAGTACACATCTCACACATGCATGAGCAGTCAACTACAGATATGGCATGTTACCTGCATGCTCCATTTCAACATGCTGGGTGGCTCGGGCCTCCATGATGACACATGTTTGTGGATGTTGCTGTTGTTGGCCTGGAGCCACAACACTTAGGAGGTGCTCCTCCACACTGGTGAGGGGGGGTGGATAGGTACCCCACCACCTGTGGCAAGCTGTTGTCTGTGGATATCAGACGCATGCTGCTGGACATGTCTAATTAAATGACTGCAGTGATGGCGTACCTGCTCATATGTCCGGTTATGCATGCCTATGTCATTTACCCGACAGACAAGATCTTGCCACAGTGCAGCCCTCTCATGCTCCTTCTGGCTGGTCCTGGAAAACAGCACACAGTAATTCTGCACCAGGCTCTGGTGGATCTCCTGATCCTCTGCTGCTGTATAAGGTGGGTTTCGCTAATGCACCATCACCCTGGAAGGAAAAGAAAAATATGTGAGCAAGTCATGTGGCACACTTAATATTCTAATGTACTGATATCACTTAACTGCCATATATAGCATCTGTCTGTCTATCAGGGGATACACATGTTCGATACCACATATCAGTGCTCAGCCCACAACTGTCTGACAGTGCCTGCCACACTCCATACAACAAACTAGTATACACAAGAACTCGGCACACTGTGTGGGATACAATGCACAACCTCACACTGGGGGTATGTATCAAGCTAATGGATGAAGAATATTGTCATCCTGTGCAATGAATGCAATGCACATTTACAGTTTCAACGGTAATCCACCCTAGTCTTTGATGCCATACCCCTACCTGACATATGTGCACAGTTGTTACTATAGCCAGCATACTGCTGTCACAGAGTATACATGCTGCCAGGTACACACACACATACCCTGTAACACACATGTGATTGCGGCCATGGTACAGGCATCATTACACACACATTACACATACATACATACAACACACAAATGTATGACAACACAGATGAGCATTAACTGTGTACCTTATAGTACTGTGTGCCTCTACTTACAGATAACTATGCATGAGGTATGTAATCTGTGCATACTACAGGAAACACACCAGACAGTGTTACCAGGGAATGTGAACATACACCATACTGTAGTGTTTAGGCCTACAACATCAGGTAGTACAACAGTTCATATGTGAGCTGGATTCAACAGCAGTACCACTTACTGAGCATACATGTATTGCTTCTGCCTATGATGGGACACCGCAGTCGTACACAGGGAAGTATGGCACAACATATGCCAATCTACTATGTTTGCATCCCGATAACTGACACATCTTTCTCTGGCCTCACACCAAGGACACCAACTACCATGACAGACACAAACTCACACTAAGTTATCACACCTTTACAGACCTTGCACACAATCAGTGTCACACTCATTCAACATCAAATAGCTGGTATTGCACTGAGTACATGTGTGTGTGCATTGTTTCATAGGTAGGTACTATGCTATTGGCCCTGGGCCTAGGGCAGCCTAGCCATATGCTACCCTGCCCTTTGGGACACATGTAATGTGATTTTACCTGCTCCTGTGAAATGGTTACACAGAGGAGACTCACAGGGCATATTACCTATCTCCATAACATTCATCAGGGGTATGTATGACATCTACTAACAAGGAGCCTTGTTTGTTAATGCTGGGTGGTTTACTCCAGGGTATGGCATATTTGTGTATAGATACCTGTACCTCCAGCATGTGCTGTTTAGTGCGGTGACAAGGATTAGGGTCCTAGATCATGTAGGCTGGACGGATTGTGAGGTGTTGCCATGGTGGTTGGCCAACTGGTATGGGTGTGACATAACTGTGTATGTCCAGCAGTGGTAACCTCTGTGTAGGAAGTATGCAAGGCACTCTAGCTGTGGTTTTGAGAGTCAGTCTGCATAGGGAATGTGTTTGAGGGCATTATCAGTCTTTGTTAGGTATGTCTATGGCCTTTCCACTTGCTGTATTTCTCATGGGAGGTACATACTGCATTGGACATTGTGAGGTGTAGAGGGGTACACTGACTTACATTTCCCTAGCTGACACACCTTTTGTGATGACACGTACCATGTACAGGGATTACAAGACTAGTGTGCCACTGTAGATATCAAAGGGGAGGCTATTGTACACCTGTGTCCCATGTTCCCTTCTGTCACCTCCAGTGTTAGGCGGGCAACCAACTATGTGGTAGTTAGTGGATAACATGTTTTGGAATGGGATATGGTACTGCAGTATCAACACTGGTGTTCAGTCCATGCCTTGGTCACCAGGCACCTGTTGCAGTACATCTGCCC